>NC_133797.1:7194951-7352451 GCF_043250625.1 Sebastes fasciatus | reverse complement strand
GCTAGCTTGCTTGCTCAGTTGTTTACCACCAGAGCAATATATTGTAGCAGTTTGACGAAATCAAGATATAAACAAGAAATCCATAACTGTAAATTTCTGGCATACAAGTGCATGAATCTATGATTGCAAGTCTTAAGTGATATGATCATGGTGTTCTCTATTGTTTATCCTAATAAAGCGGATTTGCAGATGTGATGTAATGTATTGCTCTGGCCACCCGTTATCCTGCACCCACCTCCGCTCACATCCTCTTCCTCAAGTCTGGCCGTTTAGGCTTAAATCACACCACAGCTCTGGATGTCCCATTCAGATTTTTGAATTCAAAAGCGACCTATATGTCTGATTTCCTGTGTGTCACTGATGCGTACGTGAGTAAAGCTCCGTGTAACCTAGCAACAAGCACAGTCTGCCCAGCTCACACAGTCAAATCACCATCTGTAATGGATGCTAACAAGGCAAAATAATAATTCAGGTTACTTCCAAATTAAATTTAGAGCTGCAAAATCCCATTTGAGGGTGAAGCAGAATGAAGCCTGTTAGCAGGCAGCAGTGACTGAACACTGGCAGATATTAGATTGTTCTTGAATTGGATCCCCACGTATGGATACGGCCCAAAAATAGATCTGAGAATATGTACTTCATTTGAGCAAAAATGTCAAATTGGGTCATCTTTGCCAGGCGGTGTAAATGAAGACAAAGCACCTAAAATGGGATATTTACTGTTTAAACTGCCATGAGAGGATGTGTTGTGATCAGTAAGAGGATGTGAGCTGCTCGCGCTCCATTTGTTTAAGTCTGCTCATTCGACCCGTCTCCTTGTAAAGATGAATATGTGTATTGACACGTACTAATCCTGCGTCCGTCTTGTCTATACCCGCTGACCACGGCTGAACCAGGATTAACTTCACCATTCCATGATCCTGACCGGATTCAGAAAAACTGACCATGTCAGCCTAATAAAGCATGAGTTTCAATAACATGAAATCTGATTTCTAACCCTCTGTGAAAAAGACTTGATCTGTTTTTGACTGTCTGTGCAGCTATAAAACCTCAGCTCTGTATCACAGGATGAAAAAATCTGATCCTCTGTGCCTAAACAGATTCAGCTCTTATCCATCATGAACTGAACCACAGATCTAAAAGCTGATGATGTCAGTCTGTGACCTTAAACTGATCATCACGTTTCAGATCCATGCATTGTGTCAGGTTGAACACGTTGGACGTTCGGAGTACATTTCTTCTGTTTCACCATAGTATTCTAGACTTTTTGTACTTCACTCTGGTTGCTTAGTAGCAGGCTTTATCGGATTCACTCCTCCATTTTTGTACATATCTGTGCCAACAGCTTGGGCAGACAGTGGCTTTTTTATTTGTAAAGACATAAACTTGCTTGCATATATAAATAAAATGAAATAATACACTTGTGTACTTGTTAATAAGGGAATGTTTTGAGTTTGCGTCTTCATTTCATCTTGTAGCACTTTTGTGGTTGCCTATAAGACTTTGTAAATCATTTTATAGAATTCTATTGACTATAACAGATAATCAACATGGTGTAATGGTAATGTTTTTTTTGTCTGTCAGTGGCAGACTCAAGCTGTCTGAAGGGCAAAAAAAGTAAAAAGGGCAATAGCAGCATGCAGTGGGGCACCAGCGCACAAAACGTTTTCTGGCATGTAGGGCAGCCTTTATGGCACTGCATCAACTCCAGAGGGCAGGTGAGATATTGCAAATCAACAGTTAAAGGGACTCTATGTAAGAATCAGAAATTGCTTGTTAACAGCGACACCTGTTGCCGTTAAGTCAACGAAAGTCAGCGTCCTGTTGCTGGTGCTCACGCTTGTGCTCACTCTACATAGACATGGACGAGCATCGGTCAAAACAGTGAGGCGACGCACGTCAGCTAAAACCACAATATCACTCTATATTTTACCTGCTTGGCAGTAATGTTAACTGACCAGACGAAGGTCTCTCAATGAATCAATGCTGATCCTAGTGTTGGCTTTTCCTGCCTCAACCTCCTGACCGCAGCCGGAGGGAACAGGGGAGTTTCGGTCGGAGACGATAACATTACATGCTCCGGAGACCCGTCATTTCACTCAGCAGCATGAAACAAGTCACGGGAAACCTCTGTTGGTCTGGAGGAGCTGCAGCATTCATATCTGCACAAACATCCACTGTACATTCACTAGATATTCTCAGAGCTAAACTAACTCTTCTGCAGTGTGTATTGTGTGTGCATGCACGAGAGAGGTGGAGCGACGGAGAACGAGCGCGGTGTGTGAGTGAAGGCAGGCAGCGGAGCAGAGTACAGCATCAACTCCGGCCCTGGAGACCAAAGCTACGGTCTCCCCTGTGTCTTCTGACCACGGTCGGGGGGCCGAAGCAGGAAGAGTTGACACTGTTTTGCAAGACGGGCTTCACTAGATATAACTTTCCGGTTTTGGTGCTTCAGTGTAGTTTGTGTTGGAACAGCGTAGTCACACGCGAGCGCGCATGGGACACGGACCCGCAATGATTTATAAGAGTGAAAGTATAAGAAGTTACAAACAGTACCTTTAAAGGTCACCTTATCATAACAAATCATGCAGGTGATTATGTTACATTATGACATTGCGTGTGACAAATGCATTTGGTAGGATTCTGGGGAGAACACGTTCAAAAATCGATTTCTCACCCTGAAATAAAAAATATAGTAAAAATAAAAAAGTAAATATGTTGTTGGAAAGGTCCACATTGATTGCATATTTAGCGAGTGACTAACTCATAATTACTTCACACATGCTGCCACAGTCCTCTGATCAAGGTTTATTCTGTCCTGTTAAGAACTCACTGAGATTCATTTTGAAACAATGAAGAGATGCCAGCAGTTACTCAGTCAGTTTAATTATTCATATTTTTATTAAAAATGTGTAAAAACGATGTAACTTTTGCTGAATAGCAGCCACTGTGGTCACAAGTGACACCACCCAGATGGTAGATGTGGTGAAAGTAGAGAGGAATTAGTGAACTGACTTATTCATGTCTTTTAAACAGAAATATGTGTGTGAAGCTAGCTAACAATAGCTCTAGCATTTAGCCACCATAAGCTACTGGTCAGCCAACCCCCCCTGAGTGCATAAAACTGACCAACAGTTAATTTTATTGCTCGCTATTGAGTGTTATTTTTTCAGTTGCATAGTCTTAATTATACACTACACAAAATGGGTTGGGTTATGTGAAATCATTTTGACCAAGACATGAAGTGAAAATATGCATAAAGAACATTATATATATATATTAACATTACAGTATATACAGTGGTTACAGTATGTGTTAGTGTTAGGAAGGGGGGACAGGACTTATAACACTCTATGAAAGTGACAAATACTACTTTCATCTTCAATACTTATACAGAACTATACACAGTTTAATGAAAAACAATAAATGAAAAATAACTATAGGACATTTTCATTGTAAACATTATTGTTATTCAGCTGAACAACATTATGAGCAAACCAACAAACACATATTTAAAAATATTGACAATTTGATGGCATTGCAAAAATACTATCACATATCACTGGGTATAAATATTGTAAGTCTGAAACTTACTATTTTCAAAATATTTACAAATCATTTTTAAATTTGTGCTGAATTAATCTAAATGGAATGATCAGTGTCAGTTGGGGCTGAAGACGACAAATATCTGGAGGTGTGGTTTTACCAGACCTCCGTCGCCCGCTGCTAGAGCAGCGTTGCCAGATGCATATGTACTGTTATAATTATTTTATTTGTACGATCATTTTGCCCTCTGTACGATGTACTATAAATAATTCCAAAAAGTGCCATAATTTGACCGTTTTGTGAGGTTTACAAATAGTAGTCGGTTTTAATCTGTGCTGATCAGATGAATCCTACGTCTGTGTTTACGTATCACTTCTCATGTGACCTCTTTCTAGCCAATCATGCTCGGTGTAGGCTGTGATGATGATGATGATGATGATGATGAAGAGATGTTGATGATGCTCATTTGAAGAGAGTTTGCACCAGAGATGGTAAGCCCTGTTATTTATTTAATAAATAACGAACTATAGTTTGTATATGGATATACACAACAGAAAGCACATTCATGCAGGAGAAGTGCTAACTACTGTAGGTGTACTGTTTCCTAATAAACTCCCATAGTCTCTAGCAATCATTGTACAAAATACAACTAGTACAACTAAATCAAATGATGCCCAGGTTTTCGTAGATGACATCATCATCTGTGGCGTTTTTTGTGCTCATACTGGCAGTAAGAGAGGAAGATGAAGCAGAGCAGGAAGGGATGGTGTTAGAGGATGAAGAAGGACTAACTGATGGTTTTGTTTTGCAGACTTGAGCATAAAGGTGGGCAGATGGGTCTGGCTTGCTTTCAATTTTACGAGACTCTTCCTCCTTCTTGCTCATGGGCTCACTATAAATGGGTTCATCATGTTTGCTCTGAGTGACAGTTTGTTTAATCTGGACCGGACTGATTTTGTCGTACACCTCCGAGTATTCTGAATCTGGGTGATCGATGGTAAAGCAGGGACGTGGAGCAGAGGAGTTAGGAGGGGGAGTGACGGGTTCTCCTGAGCTGGGGGGTTTGAGCGGGAGAAAACTTGCAGGGTCTACATACAGAGCCATGGTCGGTTGCGCTTTTCTTACAGATTGGATGCAGTCAGCTGGGTCAGCATACACAGCTTCTGATTGGCCACTAAGATGACCTCCAGAGAGGCTGCCATGTGTGGGGACCAGTGGAAGAGGCATAAGGGTGATAGGAGCTGGCTGCGGCAATACACTCTCTGATGAACCAACCAAATCTTCTTGAGCATGTGCACTCTCTTCTACAGTAGCAGATTGACCTTCCTGTGTCCTCAGTTTGTTCTCCAGAATGGCAGCCATGCTGGTCATATCTGGTATTTTGGGGAGAGAGGAATGAGCCCATATATTGGCTACGGTAACTTTCTCAGCCTCTAGGTTTGGGCTGCCTGAAGTAACCGATGAGGTCTTCCGTTTGATGGTACTCTGAATCAGGCAGAATATTGTCTCGGCCTGCTGCGTCTCAAAGGTGAATGTTCCAGGACCAGAGTCACAGCGTCTGCCTGCTTCAATGGTTAAGGCCAGCTGGTAAGAAAACACACATAAACATGTTCATGTAACTAGCGCAATCCAATTCAACATCCCAGTCATAATTCCCACCTTATCCAGTTTGAATTGACATCATATGAGCGGTTAAAGGGGGAAGTTAGGATTGTTTATGAAATTGAAAACCTTACCTTATCTTTACCGTATCGTCTCAGCAGTTCGTATGGCCATTCTCTAACAACGTTCTTCTTTGTTTCTCTCAGCAGCAGCGACTCTCGCCCCACCTGCAGCCAGTACGACCCCTTCAGGCCACAGCGTGTCGCTGCGTCAGTCCTCTGAACCGTCACCCAGAACTGTGAGACTGGAGACAATATTCTTTGTCATTACTATGAAAACTAGAATTATCGACTAGCAGTTGTATACTTCCGCCAACCAGTCAAGTTGCAGTGTACATCCATGTCTGTTCAAAATGTCATCACTTCATGATTTTACCCTGTTGTACATTTGTGTGAAATTGTCATAAATTGCATATGAATTCTTGAGTTATGGCCAAAAACGTATTTTGTCCAAGTGGACATTTGTACGAACGGATGGACGGACGGACGGACTGACAACCTGAAACCTGTTATAAAACAGTTTAAACAGTTAAAACTTGAGCAGATCTGTAATCATGACACCAAGTCACTATTTGTCTCATTTGCCTGTTTGAATGTTTGTTAGTGTGTTTTTATGGATGGTTGTTCTTGTTTCTGATTATTATATGCACTGATTGAAAGATTTTAAACTGTAACGTGAAATGTGAATGATTACTTAAACTATCAGTACCCATCAATGGACTGGTGTTGGAAATTAGCTTTGGCTACATGTACAGTCCACTGGACATTTCTCTGTACTCGTCTCTTACAAATAAACAAATAAATTAATTGAAAATGAAAACATATTACCTCTGGCCACGGCTGTTGATAATAAAACAACGTACAGTTTGATGAAGCCAAACACTGTTTGACCTCATAAAGTGAACATACCATCAGATAGAGTGATGACATAATTTTACAACTAAAGGCTCCTTCAAAATGCATTAATTAACAACTAGAATGTGGGTGTTTGGAATGTAGGAAAGTGTTGTGTACCACGTACACACTGTACACTTCATTGTGAAGTGATGTAAGGTTTGGCCTCGGAAGGACTATGAACATGTTCTGCACTAACACAGATGACAGACGACTGGTTAAAAGAGATAGATAACTCTATGATGACAGCTGCAGTGTTACTGGATGCCATAGATCATGATCTTTTAATTAGTAAACTACAGTGCTATGGATTTAGATCAAGTGCCATCACATTTATGAAAAATTATCTTTCATGCAGAACACAAAGCGTGTATTACAATGCCAGCAACTGTAAAGGGCTTGACTGTGGCCTGCCACAGGGCAGCTGTCTTGGACCTCTCCTGTATTCCATCTTCACAAATGACTTGCCATCTGTTTTGCATAAAGCGAGTATACAAATGTACGCCGACGATTCCACGCTGTATTACGCAGCAAATACAAGTGGAGAACTAGACCAAGTTTTATCTTCAGACTTAAACTTGGTCTTTGATTGGATGAAACAAAATAAGTTGGTACTAAATATCTCAAAAAACAAATCCATTATTCTCGGATCTAGTCATAAGCTGTCATCTATGCCCACATTGATTCTCTACTTGGACGGTGAACCTATACAGCAGGTGGATAAGGTCAAATTACTGGGACTAACTATAGACAGTCAGTTATCATGGATAGAACACATTGACATAATTGTCAGGAAAATGGGAAATGACATCTCCATGGCAAGAAAATGCCTTCCGTACGTTCCAGCACACGTTCTGGGACAAATAATGAAATCTTTAAATTTAAGCCACCTGGACTATTGCTCACCTGTATGGTCTTCTGCATCAAAAAGTGTACTGAGGAAACTACAAATTGCCCAAAACAGAGCTGCAAGACAAGTCTTACATTGACCCCATAAAAACAAACACAGACAGCATGCATCATAAACTATCATGGTTACCAATAGAGAAAAGACTCGCCTTAAGTACAGTCACATTCTTTAGTAACAGCATTTACTCTACTAAACCTGAGTTTTTATACAGTCAAATTACCAAATGCAGGGGCGTTCACAGTCATTTATGGTGCCATCAATCACTGGAATAGCTGCCCTCTTCACATCCGTCAATCCTCTAACAAATCCTCATTCAGACACCATCTAAGAACACATTACTGAAGCAGCTGATCGATAGTCCAGTGTTGGTGATATATGGTTTTTCGTTCTTTTTCCCTGATGATGGGCCTTGAGGCTAAATGGTTGTGGATGATGCGAATGAATGTGAAATTTTATATATGTTTGGAAAATGTTAATGTTATTAGCATAACACAAATATGATGTTCTATATACAGTATGTATGTGATAAATGTAATGTACTTGATTTGGGACCCCAGGGAGACTAGCTGGTGCCATTGCCATTACATACTCTATATTGATCCAGAACAAGACTGTCTACCATGTCATTTGCTGGATATTCATGACCCATATGAAGAACCCTAATGATTTTGGTGACTCTACGGGCTTTTCTATAGCAACCCCATCAGGTCAACCTGTCAACTTTACTCACACGGTGTAGTTTAAAGGAATACTCTTTCCTCACCTAAACCTGTTTTCATTATCAAACACACATATAGATCACACTGATGACCCAGAGTCACAACAAATCATCCATAGATAGTACTTAAATCACTCCTATGGCATGATGTACTCTCCTGCTGTTTATCATCTGCCAACATATGGATAATTACACGTATTCTGTCTCTAGCACAGTAAGCTGTTTAGATGTGTTGCATGCAGCAGATACATGTGCTTCGGCTGGTTCTAATGACTCTTATCTTTCCTCTGGTGTGTGTTTAGTACAGCCAATCACCTCTTTGATAAAAGGAACAGAAAATTTACCTTCATCTGCTGAAGTGTATATCTGGTTCTCCTCCATCTGAAGCTGCTTAGCTCTCTGACAGAGAGACACAGAGTAAGGAAAGGAGTTGAATTAGCCTGGTCTACAGGTTGGATACAAACTATTTTACAGAATATGCTGCCTACTTATGACCTGGAATAACAATCATCAAGGTACTGATACAGCTAATGTCAGTTCTGTTTCTCTCTCACCTGAAACGTGCTGTGACACAGTTTTTCTACCCACTCCACACAGTCGTCTTTGAGTGTAGCAAACACCATGGTTCTGTCCCGTGTCTCCACACAAAACGCTGACATGTTCTCCTGCAAACAGCACAGATATAGCAGCTTGTATGATTTGTTTAACTATTACTGATACATGCAAACATGATAAACAAGCAGAAAGGCTGACCATGGGACAGGCCTCAGCGTTTGGGGGGAGTCTGAGGACGCTGATCAGCTCGGACAGTCGGACCACCTTCAGCTTCCTGTCTACATGAGGCTGGTAGTGTCTCCTGACATGATCACCTCCAGCACCGCCACCTGGAGGACACATAATGGACAAGCAGACACAGGATTGCTATATTAACATTATTTATCAAGGAAACCAAGCACGAAATCTTAAAATAATTCACCACAAAGGCTGAAATGTCCGAATTTAAATAAAGAAAATTTATTAAATGTATTGCATGTACCTGTAATGTATTTATGTCATTCATTAACTGAGACAACTTGGACAATAAGTATACAATAAAATTATTCTTTTGTCATCTGGACAGTATTTGTTTCATAGCATTTACCTAACTTACGTACAGCAGCTGACAGCAGTTGCATTGTGAGGATTTGATTTTGAACAGAGAAAATATTCTCTAACTGCACAAAGCCTGTCAGGGAGAAGAAACTGCATGCAGCAACTCGCAAATTCCTGAATGCCAAATAGCTACAGGTGACAGCTTTATGTATGAGCTGTTACTATTTTTTTGGGTGGTGTTTTACACCAAGAAAAGAATATATACATGTAGCTGTAGGTCATGAGATAAGTTTTTGCTCTAAAACGATCCTAACTCATCAAATGAACAGCATCTTTGTTCATTAATATTGTTTAAAAGTAGGTAAGCATTGCTTTAGCTGATGGGTCTCATAGACCAGCTCATCCTTTGTTTATATGGAAGCATCTCAGGTGTTTTCAGTGATTCAAATCGAATACTATCTAATCTAATATTAGAATGAAAATTCAATCTGATAATGAGGTGAGCATGCATAATGTCAAAGTAAATGGCTATGGCACAATCTTTTGTAATGTTTGCTTACAAGGAAGACCATTGTTTATATATAATAACGTATGATTTCGATCTATCTATCTATCTATATATGTATGTATTTATCTATATATATATAGATAGATATATACTATATAGTGCAATATACAATGCTTACAATGTTCTGCTGTGTTATTTAATGTGGATTTACTGAAACAAGAGCGAATGACTTATGGAGCCACAAGTAAATTGTCAGGGGAAACGGGGAGAGGGACGCAATTGCGGACCAGGGGAATCTAAAAGTTAATCCCGAAGGTTAACCACTAAAATCGCAAGCGATTTAAAGGGAGAGGGGAAACGCCAAATGAAAACAGGCCTAAAAGGAAGGCTCCCTACACTCAATATATCTTGAAAAGACTAAAACTGCCGAGCAGCTGACTAGAATCCACAGCTGCCTCTCCTCAGAGATAATTAACCCAACCAGCCTGCTGAGTGTCAAGTGACCCTCACAGAAATATACTGAGTGCTGTAATTTCTTTATTCCAAAATGCAGATTCTTACTGATAATGCTGAATGTATTTTTGAGTTTCTGGGAGAAAGTCAGTCTTGTGTTTTCCCATTGCAGCTTCAAACATTCCTACATCTTCACACTCCTACTTGACAAACATTGTAAACGCTCTGAACTCTGTTACACTTTGGACTTTGGACACACACCACACACACACACACACACACACACACACACACACACACACACACACACACACCACTCCTCAATCAGTTTTAATAATACCTATCTCTTCAAAGGTTGGTACAGACTGAACATGACCCTAGAGGAACTCTCATTAGGGCTCACACAGGCCTGTCACATCTTATTGAGTCCTGTTATTTGTAATGCGATAGCCCTGCTGGGCTGTACGCCCGCACACAGCTGGACCTCACCTGTCTGTGTCCTATCGCAACCTAGAGGGCAATACAATTATCAAAACATGTTCACCTGTCCATCCGAAAACTGAACTGACACCAGGAGATATAAACCAGATATGACGTTGTTCAGGTTCACTCAGACAACAGACAAATATCTGTAAGGATAAAAATAAAAAATAAAAATGTAAAAAATACAAGGACAGAGGATATGTTATGCTTATTTTGGGTTTCTACTAGAACATGTTTACATGCTTCAATGTTGGGTCTGTTGTGATTGGTCAACCGTACCAAACTCTGTGGACAAATATTATGGGAACGTGTTACTTGGTGACATCACCACGTTACAGAAGAAAGCGAGGTGTTTCAGTGTTTCTGACTCCCTGTGGTGTGGACTTCGGGCTTTGTAACTTTGCATGATATAACACACTAAAGGAAAGGGAAAAAGCACAAAAGCATAATAGCTCCCGTTTAATAGGCCAAATGAAAAATCTGACAAATTATATGCAAACATAAAAACAACTAGAGGTCAGCATTTTCATTTTTATGTCTTCAGCTGAGGCTTTTAAAAACATGCTCCTCATGTAGTGTGTCTGCATCAGGCTAAAGGAGATAGAGAGGGAAGGAAGAGGTGTAGCGCCTTCCTTGTCCCTTCTTTCCTAATTCAACCAGCTCTTATCGGGGAAGTCACTTGGACACTTTCAGGTCAGCTCACGCCGGTGGGGAGAGTCCAAATCAACCACAGTCCTACTGTCCTCACGTCCACCCTGTCTCAGTGCTCCTCACGTCCTTTGGGACTCACCTCAGCTGGCACATGATCATCACAGACACAGGCCATCATTCATAACAGCAAAAATCAGGTGTACTACATCACACTACACTTTGTTGCGTGCAGCTGAAGTGTGTTGTCATAACTGTCCAGCTGTCCACAGTTATTCAGTGTTCTCCACCACATACTGTATTCATTCCAGTATAATGGCTGATTCATGTGTATGTTACTCTGCTATAGTTATCATTCTAAAACTCAACTTCATGTTACTCTTTGTTCCTTAGATTATTTGATATGTATATTGCATGTAATATGTGCACAAGTAAAGCCTGCACGCGACATCGGACAGTTATCTGGAGAGGAGCTGCATCGTGCAGATGCATCTGCTGAGCTTACATAACACCATCACCAATTCTGGGCTCTATTTAAGCTGTCAAACTCGCTGCTCATGTTCTGCTGCTGCTGCTCGCAACACACACCACCACCACCACCATCACCCAGCATCCACCTCATGATTCCCCATGACAGGGGCTGTCCTCATCTCTCCCTGCTCATGTTTTTTTACGTCGTTAGTTATTTAGCTAGTTAAGTTATTCCACGCAACTTCTGAAAAACATACCACATTTTTGGGCATTTAGGATGCACAATAAGTGGATGTCACTAAAATGTTTGGATGGAATTTGTTATTATTGGAAATTTGTGGCATATCCATCATTCACTTTAGAAATCAACCGACTCAAACAGAGTATACGGAATAATAACTAAACTAAACTAAATTCAATCTCCTGCAATAATTGATAATAACAAAAAAAGAAAAAGGAAACTAAATGTAGTGTTGTATTAAAGCAGTGTTTCACAATTTGTTTGGCTTGTGACCTGTAAATACAAGTTATATGTCTTCCACTTGTGACCAGTTTAACAAAAAGCTGCTTTTTTCTGTTTTATCTGAACATTTTTAAAGACCCAATATGGTAAAGTTACCAACTAAATTACAAGAAAAAATGCAAACTTTAGAGCATCATTATTATTGTTATTATTATTATTATTGTTATTATTATTATTATTATTATTATTATTATTATTATTATTATTATTATTATTATTATTATTATTTTGACTTTTAGAAAGTGAAAGGAAATGTCACCAGATGTCAGTAATTACTCAGCAAGTTATATTAATTGGATTTTAACTATAAAATTAGGCCAAATTCCTGATGTAGTGGAACTTTCTTTCCCCGGACAAATACTGATAGAATTAGAAATGGTAACTACCTCCCATATCCTGGATCTCCAGTCGACCCACTCCACTGCCACTGGGGGGAAACAGAGACAACCACACTGGCTTCCATTTCTGAGAAGAGAGACCGAGACAGGATTAATAACAGAGGAAGTATGTTGGTTCACCTAAACCTTTGAACCCTGTGAATGAGATTGTCAGGTTAAACCCTCCCACATGTGACACAGAGAGGTAAACATTAGTCACGTCCTCAAGGAGTGTCACACAGTGGGAGGACAAGCCACCACGTCACCTCTGACCCATTCCTTCCTTCAAAATAAAAGAGGGAATACATGTTTGTGAATTTAACAGTGCTGTTTACTTGACTACACATCTATTATTACTCAAAGTAAGTCACATATACCTCATGTTTCATGTAATGCATTTAAACTCTGATCGTTTACAGCATGTTAACAGTGATTTGAAACGGACACTTTGCATTTCTATATCAGTTTCAGGTTCTAGGTGTGATGGTTGAGATTTAATGGCCTCTGCAGTGACATAACACATCATGAGCGTGCACTCTCTGTCAGTGCTGCACAGGAATGTGTACTGTGGAAACTGTGTTGTGTTTCAACTTGTTAATTTGGATTCCTTCTCTGGAGTTGTCTTTGAGCAACACAGAAAGACGGAGAGCTCACATTGCATTCCGTCAGCTAACTGCGGAATCTGAATGAAACCAGGACTAAATAATATTTTTCCTTGCATCTCACCTGTTAAATACACAGAGCACCAAGCCATGCAGTATTATAATCCAATATAACAGTACATCATCTTTCTATCTATCTTTCTTAGTTGCTTAGTCACTGTAGCGTCAGTTCAGTTTTCTGGTAATAAGGTTGATATGATTATATTTTTATTACTGTAATCATAACACAAAGCAATTATTATCCACTGCTAGTAAAACAAGGCTGTCTATTCATTCGTCTGTCATAACCCAGGCTCATAAATGATCACTGCAACTGAGAAAAAGCAAATCTGTCATGTACTCACTTTGCCAACTTTGTGCGGTTGGAGGTAAGCCTTCCCTGTTTTGGTCTGAGAGTCCATCTGAGAAGAAAATGTACTTCAGTTCTGGCCTTTGGCTTCAGAACGACGTATGAGGTTTTCTTTTCTTCCCTTTTTTCCTTTGCTGAACAGTAGAGTCGGGGCGTGCCCACAGTGAGACATTCTTGAAATATGATCCTCACCTGACACACGTAGGCAACGCACGTAGAGGTGTAGCTGTGATTCCAAAAGTGAGGGGGGCAGAGTTCAGGAGTAATTCAATGTTTTATTTGACATCATGAAACATGTGTATGTAACAAGGTCATTATGTACCCTATGTTTATCTTGTTCTCTGGTTTTTATAATTCCACAAAATGGATGTAGTTGCACTTTATTTTGAATAGGAGAACCTCCAAACTCCAGGATATGTGAAGTTCAGAGCCCCTCCTCATTTGTTTCTTCTTCTGTGGTCCTAACTATAAATCCCCTCTGCCCTTTTGTACAACTATCCTGTGGGAGAGTTGGATGTGATTTCTTTTGTCTGATTTATTATCCTTATCCATCCCATTACTTATCATACTGTTTTGTTTATATTTTTGTTTCTTACCATATTAGTACTATTATAACATCCATCCCAACATGTCAATATACTGATCTCAATGAACTAGCATTTAGGAATACCGTAGTTGTTTTAAGAGTAAATGCTACTAGCTTTAGTTACGGCGAGTTAAGCTAACTTCCGTTTTGTATATTTTAATTGTGTGCATAGGAGCTGGAGCGGGCATGAGTTTTGACATGGAGGTTCTGTTTGCCTGTGTGTTTCGCAGAGAATAAACAGAGGCCATATATGAAGAGATCCCGGTGTCACGGTGTCCTTTCTAACTAACACAACACAACGCAGAAGTCCACCGGTTACATGTACATCTATATTGACATATATTTTTATATATAAACATCAACCATTAGATTATAGTGTTTATTAGAGGCTCATTTCACAGTTTCGACTGTTACATATTCCCCCCTGGTTAAACAAAGGCTGACCTCAGCCGCACACTACTGAGATTCAGTCTACACTTAACATGCTCACATATATGGCTAAAACCAAACAGGGTGACATACAGTGAAGTATTGTATAACTGGCATACATGACAGTTCTATACATAATGAAAGTCTCCAACGACATTCAAGAAGAAAATAAACAAAATATAAACTTAGGTTTTCGAGACAAGAACAGTATGAAATCCCCTGTTTGTTTTTTTTCTTTTACCTTTGAAAAACACAGTAAAACAACTTCCAAACTTTCTCACTTTCATCGAAAAGATCTTTGGTTTGTACAACATATCAACAATATCACCACCACTCTGGTAGGCTGCATAGAGGACTTAAACCTCATGTATAGACACGTGATCAATAACAAAAACGTGGTCCATCTATTGTCTGACCAACCAGAGGTGAGTCTGGGGGTTCGTCTTGGTCTTCGGTCGTAACAACCTGTAAGTGCAGGAACAGAGTCGGTCAGAGGTGAGTCATAGTTTTCAGTGTCATGAATCATTTCACCAGTCTCTTGTACAGAGTTCTGAGCAGGGTGAATGGGGTCAAAGTCAGTGACGTAGGTGTCTTCTTCAACAGGCATATCCACGGAGACATCTGCGGCTACTGTGTTGACGACAGAGCTCTGTCCTTCAGAGGTTACGTGTCCTGTACGCTTGCTAGGCGAAGCTGTTGCCCACGTATGGAAAAGCTGCAATGAACTCCAGCGTCTTCCCCACTGTCAACCTTGGTGAGACTGTAGTTCACATCCGACATCCTCCTGGAGATGCGGTAAAGGCTAGAGTACAGTCGGGCCAGCCTGGCTGTTAAATTAGTTAGAGCGTCCAACCTCGGATGGGATTTCACTCTAATTATAGGTCTACAATCCTTTAGGAGACTTTGCGACGTCTCAAGTCATAGTCACGCTTCTGACGATTGTGACTCTTAGTAAGCACTGCTTTGGCATGATCATGCACTTCTTGAAGTGAGGCTCTCCGGGTAGGTGACTCCCAGGTCATCCACTCCATCCCACATAGGCTGGGTGACAAGGTCAAGCGGAGTCTCCAACTCTTGTCCGTACAACATCATGAAGGGACTAAAACCTGTACTCTCGTGGGGCGCAGTGCAAAACAGATCTGGGGAATGAACTTGTCCCATGATGCGTTTTTCTCACCGAGATATGCACCAATGGCTGTTTTGAGAGTACGATTGACACGTTCAGTTGCATTTGTCTGCGGATGATATGCAGTAGTGAGTCTGTGCTCAGTCCCAAGTGCTGACACAACATGCTCTATAAGAGATCACTCACTAATGGTACGTGTCCACAGGGGCGTTTTTATCGCGAGGGGACGCCCCGCTACCCAGCATTGGACGCTTGGTGGGCTGTCACTAGAAACAAGGCTCTCCCCACATGATTGGACGAACGCTTTACCTCCGTGGGCTGCTGCTCCCAGCTTTCAAACCGGAAACAATATGGAGGTTCATTTGGAAACTTTCTTCTCTTATTTCACGAAAATAGTTCACCAAAATGTGGTTCTGAAAACATTTGAGGCGAGAAATAAGCCACGCAGTTGCTGAATCTGTCTTTATTTTGGATTGACAACGCTTAGTTTAAAAGTTTCTAGAGAATTTCGAGAGGCGGCGAGTCGCGTCGGACGCCCGTGATTTGCATAAAGTAGACTAGACCTCAACTTTATGCAAATGAGGAGCGGGCGTCGTGAGGCTCCGTCTCTCGAATCTAGCCGCCACGCTCCAAGAATGCATTGCAAGGCTGCTTACTCAGACAATCAATGGGGAGCGTGGAAAGGACGGATCCTGTGGACACGTACAATAACAGTGTCCCTCTGTCCGAAATGAGGTATGACGGAGCACCGCATCGGGCAAAGACATCACTGATGAACTTGTTAGCTGGAACCTGAGCTGTTGCTTCTCTCACTGCGCTCACTTCCATCCACTTGGAAAAGTAATCCACGAAGACGAGGATGGAAGAATTGACGCTTGAAGTGCGAGGCAGCGGACTGACATAGTCCATGCCAGTGTATTTCTAGGGCCTTTGTGGTTGAATGGGGACCATAAGACCAGCTGGCTTTCTTTATTTGGCTTGGTTTAGTGACTTGACACACAGCACAAGAGACCACATACTTCTTGACATCAGAGGCCATGTTTGGCCAAAAGAACATGAGCCCGAGGCGTGCCAGTGTCTTTGCAGGGCCTAGGTGTCCAGCTGTGGGATGATCATGATCATATTAAAGCAGACAACCACGGATGGCAGTGGGAGCGTAAATCTTCATTTACTGAAACAAGGAAGTTGCAGGCTGTAAAAACGATATATATAAAACATATATACTGTACCTGAGGGGAAGTGAGAGACACCTTCCACATTAATCATCATTTGATCCATTGTTTATATTAAAATATTGATTAGTTGTAGGGTTACATGTATAGGTAAGGGAACCAGAAGTAAATATTTACCAAGAGATAATGAACTATCTGCTCTTTATTGAGACCATTATCGGGCAAAACTTTCAGTGTGGGTCATCTGGGTGACCTGTGACCCAGAAAAAGTCTCTTCTCATTAGTGATAAATCTTGATTCTGCGTGTGTTCTTGCTGCCAGATTGACTTTTTCTGTGCCAGGGAATCTGAATGTACAGAAGTGATGATTTGCACAATTAAAATGCACTGCACCAGGATAATTGGGGTCACTTTACCATATGGCATTCTTTGTTTGTGTTACCTTTTGGTGACCTCTTTATAACATATGTATCGTGCTTAATTACAAAGGCATATCATCATATACAGTTCCATAGGAAGCACATCTATGAAAGGGATGTTTCTAACCAGCATGCTGACAATTAACCGTCCCTGCCACAAGGGGGGGGGCTGATTAGGCTGGGCCTAAGTCTCTTAAATTACTATCCCATTTAGACACCTAAAAAAGAGGTTAGTTCAGGGTCTGACTGCAGAACGTGCCACTTTTGCTTGGCAGCAGATTGTGAGGTGAGTAAGTGATAGTATGAGAAAGGTCAGTGCATAATCTATTTTAGTACCACTGCATAGGCCTCATCAATAAGAGAGGATGGAGAGATAACTGAGATTTGTGTTTGGTGTGGCAGATCCATCTCAAAAAACTAATAAAGCAAGGGTAACCAATTTAACTGATGTTGTAATTCCAGAAAACACATTTTGATTGGTGGTTAGAAGCTCAGAGGATGTTGTGGTTATAGATGGAATAAAATCACCAACGACAATCAAAGAGGGCTGTGACTGGAAGTTAATTAATAAAGGTTATTCAAAATCCATTTGGCATGGGCATGTAGAATGTACAAGCTAACTAATAGGTTAATTATCTAGTTTAGAAGGCTTCTGTAAAGTAATATAACCGCTAGTTATGAGTGTCTGTTTATTAAAGAAGATTGTTAATAAAATGCTGGCAGGATGTTCAGCTCCAGCAGCTGTGAGGGCTCAAAGAGAAGGAAGGAGAGAGAGAGAGAGAGAGAGAGAGAAACCACAGCAGAGGAGTGTGTTAGTGAGAGGGGGAGGCACAACCTACCATTTTGCTCAACATTTCACTGTCAGCTGGAGAATGGCCTAAATGAGGGTCATCCTTCCCTCAGAGGAAGGTCACCTAGACCTACAGTACACACACTAATATGTGCATGAAGCGCCTGCTGTTTGGTGTATGTGTGTGTACCATATCATGTGTAACACTGGCTGGCACAGAACAGACAGAAACACAAAAGTTAAAGAGTAAGTCCAAAATCTTCAATCCGTACAACCGGCAGAGGTCAGAACCAGGTCGGCAGGAAGAGAAGGCCAACTTAAAATATGTCATTACCACAGCAGCTTTAGGTATTGTGGTAAACACATTAGAATTGCAATATCTGTCATAAAAAACAGGCTGATATCTGTGGTTACTGCGTCTAGTATAGAGAAAATCATGAAATCCCCTATTTTTTTAAAATTGTTTTTGTAACAATATAGAATGATGCACAAAGCCTGATAAAATATGTTCAAAGTCTTAAAAATATTACAGAAATTAAAAAAGGAAAATAGTAAGAACAAGTGATGAAAACCATCAAAAATAAACATGTTACAGATTAAAATCTTAACCACTATATGTCATTCTGTATATGTATTACATACTCTGATGTGTAAAGCCATAGAGGTTGATTTTAATTTTTTTTTAATTTGGGAGAGTCAAAAGTGACCGTAGTTGCAGAAACACCCATAAATTGCAAAAGCCTCTGGAAAGAAAATATAATAGAGTATTTTGTTGATTTGCACTGAGCAGTGCTGCTTGTTTTCTACCTTTTAAAATGATGAGAAATTCCCCTAAAACATCTGTCTATATGTGATATATTATTTTGTAAAGCACTTATGAAGACTATCATATATGTAACTAAAATAGGTGAAAGAAAAGAGTTTCCATAGATGTATTTCAATGCCATAATATGGAAAAAGAACACCAACATTTAAAAGGGATAATATCCGTGTTACAGTGGCCTGTGGGTGCATGCTGCATTGGGCTTTACTGATCTGATATACATACTAGTACCTAGTATACTAGTATACATACTGGACCTATACTAGTATATAGTATGTTTGCAGTAGTATGCATTGTAAGCCCACAATCATTGCTGCATCTTTGGTTTTGAGAATCTTGACTTGTGTGTGTTGGAGTTGTCGTGGGACACTCTGGACTAGTTCTTGATCCCCTCTGGGTTCCCAATTTAAAACATCCTAGGATCACGCAGATGAGACTCAAGTGACCCTGGTCTCAAAAGGCATCAATATCACCATCAACAGAGTGTCCAACCACTTCAAAGGTGATGAGGATAGAAGAGAAAACCACTGCTCGCAAAAACTCGCAGTCAAACTAGGCAGCGCTGATCCAATATGAATCATTATTCTGTTACCGTAATGTCTATTTCTCTCCTCAGATGTTTTCAGAAACATCTTTTAGTAAAAAGTGTTCAGTGGTAAAATGACAGTGGGGCGGTGCTTGGTGGTTTTGGCTTGACTGTTTTAAACATGGCGGCCGGGTCACAAACTTTCTAATTTTACAGCTGAAGAGTAGCCTATACGCTTCAAGATTTTTCTGAAAACAGTTTTGCGAGCAGTGATTGACAGCTGCATTACAGACTCCTCTGCTGTGATTGGTTGTTTCCCTTTCGGGGCACTGTGTGGAAATTGTCGCTCTTTTTATATAAATACTCCCAAAGAGTCAAAATCACAACGAGCCTCACACTGTTCAGCCAGTATGAATGTCAACACCCTTACAGATGATCACAGTCACCCCTTCGAGTGTGTAATGAAATCCAAAGTGGTGGAATAGAGCCGGAATGTACATCACATCACACGACTACTACACAGTATATCCATCCTTTGCCTCAGGCTATACTCTTGATGTAAATCTGACTGAACTGTAAGCAGCACTCTCTACCCGCCTACTTTGGACACATATGGCAAACTGTCATCAATATAGGCTACTTTACAGCCGGGAATCACAACCACATGCGACTCTGCCATCCTGCCTAACAGAGCAGAATAACAGAGAGAGCACGAGACAGATGGAGAAATAAAAAAACAGAGGAGAAGAAGAAGAAGAAGAAGGGAAAGAAAATGGAGATGATGGTGAGCTATAGGGACACACACACACACACACACAGAGAGAGAGAGAGAGAGAGAGAGAGAGAGAGAGAGAGAGAGAAAGCAGAATAATGCATGGGTGGGTGTTACATTTGATCCAGCTCAATGGGCTTCTAATTTCAGATGCGATTCAACTGGAAAAATTAACAACACTGAAGCTGATTGGCTGAGCTGCGTGCCCGTCATCTCTCTGTGTCCTCGTGTTTCATGAGGGCACAGAACGAGCCCAGAGCCCAGAGCGCGCTCTCAACAGCTGGCGTCGCTTCTTCTCCTCATCCTCCATCTCTCCATCTCTCAACGTTGTTCACTTTAACTGCTTTATTCTGCAGCTTCCATGTTGTTGTTTTGTCGTGCCAGTGATGAAAATGAACGGAACACACAGAGTTGTTGGAGTTGCTGCCAGTAATAAGGTAATATGGTTGTATAGTTGCCCCCCGCGCGCTGTTTGACCACAGCTGGAGCTGGAGGAGCACGAGCGCTATCCGCGGTGCTGAAAGCTGAAGAGACGAGAGGAGAGAGAGAGAGATGAGGAGGCAGCAGCTCTCTGTGGCGGGCTTTCTACTGCTACTGTCACTGAGGTAGGACTACATCCTGCTCATCACACAACATCACCACACACACGCACACGTCAGAAGGGAGATCCTTATAAAATTCCACTTAGAGTGTATTTGTGAAGCTAAATTGTTTCAGACTTATTTGAAATAGATTATTTGTATTTGGTGATATCAATGTTTTTTGTCAAAATATGTGCAGGGTCAATGACCTGCAGCTGCTGGGCTAAGTTGTGTCAGAGGTCAGTGACCCCACCGATGTTGGAGAGGCTATAATGGGATTGGCCAAAATCAATATCGGCATAAATTTTGCAGGATATGCAAAATCAATTTTCATTGCATACATGTTGAAAAGACTGCATGTTTTTTATGTATCCTCAATACATTTGTAAAGTTTAATTATACATATTGTTGTATTTGTGTTTTTATCCATAGGCCTATTTAATTATCAGTGAAATATCAATTTATTTTATTTATCTATTCATTTTCTATTATGTAGCTATATTTTTATTATGAAGACAATGGAGTAGAAGCGCTGCTGGGTCTCTATGGTAATCACATACAGGTGCTCTTTGGATCCTTCAGGTGTATTGGGCTCATTCAGTCTTGTGAAGGGCTCCTTGCATGGGTGGAAAAAGTACAAAATGCAAGTCTTCCTCAAAAATAAAAAGATAATCCACACAGTTTGTCTCTGACGGTGACCCTGATGAAAACCTATGTTGGTCGCAAAGCGTTGGTCATTTCAAACAATTATTGCCGTGTAAAATAAAGGCATTTTAATTTTGTTCAAACACTACAGTGTGCCTTGGATTATTTTTGAGGGAGACTTGCATTTTGTACTTTTTTCCACCCATGGAAGGAGCCCTTCACAAGACTATATTTTTATTATATTTTATTTTTGAACTGTAAAGTACGGTATAGCAGCTCCACCTCCAACATATATCGCTGTCACAGCTCTTGAGGTATCCCTGTCAAAACATGTTAACTAATCTGTTTATGTTTAAAAAAAATGAACACAGCTGATACTATTTATGTTGTGTTCAGGGGCTGTTCTAGGATCAGCCCTTTAGGGGCCTGAGCCCCTAATGCCAATGTGACACGTGTACAGTCAAGGGCTTACTGTAGGTATCATTTCAACATTGGGGGGGCTGACACATACTAAGCCGGTGTCTGGGGGTCGTCCCCCAGGAAAGTTAATTCATTTTCTGCATTCTGGTGAATTTATTTGCACCAATTTCTGCCTGTCCTGTTCTGCGAAATGCAACACAAATGGAACACAAAATGCAGGAGATGATTCAAAATATAATGGAATATAATGCAGTAATTATGGCTCTCAGTCATCTGCCCTGAGGGCAGCAGTTCAAAGAGAGAGAATGTCCGGGGCGAGATGAGTCCCTGAGAATATTCTGTGCTTCCCTGAAACAGCGGGAACTGTACAGATCTTCCAAAGAGGCAAGAGGGCAGCCGATAATCTTTTGGGCAGTGGTGACAAGCCTCTGGAACGCTTTCCTGTCTGCAGCTGTGCAGCTGGAGAACCACACACAGATGCAGTATGTCAGGATGCTCTCTATGGAGCAACGATAAAAGGACACAAGCAGTTTTTATATAAGGTGGTTTTTCCTGAGTACTCTCAGGAAGTGCAGTCTCTGCTGTGCCTTCTTGGTGATAGCTGTGGTGTTGACGCTCCAGGCCGGGTCATCCTCTATGTCAAGGGTGCCCAAACGTTTCCCTTGGAGGGCCAAAACTGGAACTCAATGGAGGGCCATGGGCCAAAATTAAACACCTATTGTATTGTATTGTTAAGATGCAAAATGGTACTAGGATCCCATCCCAAGTTCCCATGTACAGTATACTGCATTCAAAAAACTGCATGTTTTCCCCAAAACTGCATAGGATTATTATAAAGTGGACATGTCTGTAAAGGGGACACTTGTGGGTACCCATAGAACCCATTTTCATTCACATATCTTGAGGTCAGAGGTCAAGGGGACATCTTGACAAACGGCCATGCCAGTTTTTCCCCACCAAAATTTAGCCAACCTTTAGAGTGTTAGCCTCCTTCCTGACAAGCTAACATGACATGATTGGTATAATGGAGTCCTTAGGTTTCCTTGCATAATAAAAAAAAAAGTATTTGCTAACATCTGGCGGGCCAAATCAAAGCTGATGGTGGGCCAACTTTGGCCCGCGGGCCCCACTTTGGGCAGCCTTGCTCTATGTGAACGCCCAGAAACCGGAAGTCTGAGACCCTCTGCACACAGTCCCCGCCGATGAACAGGGGCTGAATGTCCGTCTATGATCAGCTCCTTGGTCTTGGTAGTGTTCAGGACCCGGTTGTTTTCTGAGCACCACACTGACAGCTGTATTCTCCTGTAGATAAACTTTTCTCGTTTAATGTTATCCCGTTATAACCTATATCTATGGTAATAATGACCAATGTGACCCAACGTTCTCTGTCAGCTATTTTATTTGCTAGCATTTCAACTTCCTTGTTTTTAATCTGCGACATCACCAAATTCACTACTTCTTCTTCTTCTCCTTTGGTTTTACTGGCAGACTACCAACGTTAAAGATGCATGCCACCACCTATTGTACCGGAGTGTGTAACATCATGACTTTACAGAGAAATCTGGATATTAAACCTATTTAAATAAAAGCCCTTTGAACCTGTAATTGTTTTGTTTTAGCCTAACTTTGCAGCGTTATTTAACCTCCTTCCCGGCAAGCTAGCACAACATGGTTGATACCAATGGATTCCTCAGGTTTTCTAGTATTTTTAGTGCTAAGAGGAAATTTAGGTGTTCTTGAGCACACCTAAATAGAGTCTAAAATCGCCACTGGTTGGGTTGAAAACTGTCTGTGTGGTTGTGAGGCCTGGGTATGTTAGTACAACGTGTCGTCTGACCAAGTGTAAAGGCAAAAGTGGCTATAGCTGTTCCAAATGGCCATACTCAAAGGACGATTCACAATGAATTGTACAAATGGGGATAAGAGCACACTCTCTCAATGAAGGCATTCATGATATTGAATGTGTTTGTACGTGTAAAAAGTGAAGTAGTTGTGTAAAGAATGAAAAAAGAGAGCTTGAGGGGTAAGTTGACATCTTGCCTATACCTTTCCACCACATGCACACCTGGCCAATGGCTGTGTGATGTGGACGTGATTGTCACATTGTTTGTTGAACGCAGCCCTGACGCTGTTCATTTGAAGCTTTCTGATGCCTTTAACCTGTCTGAGAGTCAGTGGCTCTTTAAGACCTGCGGGTTTGATACGTGGCTGGACAGCCTGTGTTTGTAATGAAGGACCCAGGTTGTCGTGTGAGATGTTTTTTCTGACAAAGGATGTATGATTTTTAAATAAAATTGGATGAGGAAGGAAGGAATTTAAAGTGTTCATTATAAATAACAATAGGAGAAGCGTCCACACTCTCTAACATTTGCAATATTTACCTTCTTCCAGCATCCTGTCTTGCCTTGATAAATTAAAGGTAGGGTTGGTAGCTGTTCAAATACAGTTTTTGTTATATTTGTTGAAATTCTCTTCACATCACAACAACAATCAAAACATCAAATGCTCTGACAAAAAAAAGAAAAACAATCTGTTATCTGTGGCTGTTGCAGGATTGTAGTAAGCCCTTTGGGCAGAATGAAATGATTGGACGGGCTGCCTGCCTGCGTGCATTCATTGCGTGTCACCGTTGTCTTCCACAAGCTGCTAGCTTGACAGCTGTGAGTACTAACAACAGCCATGTTGGTTGTTTAAGTTCATGATGATCATTCTCAGGGACTTCTGGAGCTAGTGCTGCTAGCTACTTAGAGATGGCAACACTGGGCTGGGTTTTTGGATGGATCATGTTTAAAATCTAGTGTACTCTTTTTTAGTTTCTCAGCATTACCGACCCTACCTTTAATTTTGCACAGATTGTATTGTGCAGATACTTCTACTCCTGTTATTATATACTTATGCTGGTGAGTGGTGAGTTCTACATAAAGTATTGTGGTGCAATATTTGAAGGCTTCAAGATGCCAAGACTGAAGTTTGATGTAGATTTAAAAAAAATTTACTCACGTTTTTTTTGTACATTTGCCAACGTTAACCACAGACCACAAAGTAGTTACTTCCTACAGTGGAATTTGTAATTGCACAGTGATATCATAAATGTCTTGTGTGTTTTATTTAAATGTACTGATCCTTATGCTTGACTACAAACCAGTTGAAGATGACATGTACTGTAATTGCTGCACATGTTCATAAAAAAGTCATAAATGTCAAGATGGTGGCACGTCCAAACACAGCGGCTTTGCTCTCCCCAATCCGATGATATCTGTTACAGTACCAGTGTCTTTTAATGCATCGTGTATGTGATCTCAACTCAATTTTGTACAATGACAATAAAGGAAATCTAATCTAATCTAATCTAATCTAATATTAATACTGTTTATTGCACGGCTGTGTTGAATACTCGATTCTGATTGGTCAATCACTGCGTTCTGCGGCTTGTATAACAGACCGTTGCTATGGGCGCAGCTCTGATGTTGAACTCCGGAGGACCGTTCATGTGTCAAAATATTAATTTCTTCAGGAAGTAGCAGTGTAATAAGCGGAATAATGTACAGCTAGCGGGTCATTGTTGTCAAAGAATCCCCTTCAGGTCGATGAGACACCAGCATCACCCTGTCGGGGATTCTTTCACAACAATGACTGGCTCGCTGTACATTATCCCTTACATATAGCGTATTCATATCCACCCCTTAGGGTAGAGATACTTGCTTATAACTATGACGCTGCCTCAGGTATCATGCATCCGTTTGGAGTGTTAGTTGTGTACGTCCTCAGAAACGCGCCGCTCATGTGACGTGAACGCATGGTTTAAAAAGCAAGTATAGCTCTGGCCTTGCTGTATTTATTACCAATATACATTTACTGCATTTTGCAGTTAGAAAATAAATTGCATTTTGTTGTACTTGTACTCAAATGCCGTATCACAGACATGACTTGGACCTAACTGATGGAAATGGCTGAACACCATTGGTCACTGGGGACAAAAGTAGCTGAAGGGCTGGAAGGGATACTGTCTGTTAGATCCTGTTAGATCCTGCAGATTGACAGTTGAGCTACTTTCCATAACACATGACGTGAAGCTCAAGGCTCTTGAGATTTTGTCATTGAAACCCCTAATAGTAGCCCCGATCCCAAAAGGCAAGTTGTGATATTAACATGATTCCCTGTTCTGTCAAATCTTCTACTCTTTGAGCATTTCCTCCTTTCCTCCCCTTTTCCCCCACTGCTGCACGTCCTTTATTATTAAGATAACTTTCTGAAGGAATGTTGGCTGCATTTAGCTTTGACATGCTTTAGTATTTTAATTTTAGGCCGTCTAAAAGTAAAACACATGTGGTTTCCCAAAAGTTTGAGCAAGCTTTAGGATAAAAAAAAAAAAAAAAAGCTGCTGAAAAGATGAAAGCCCCAGTAAATCTTCTTAGAGGGTCATGGATGGATTCAAAGACAAAAATTTAACAGGCTTATATTTTGCCATTCAATGGGAGCTGGACTGGATCTGCCTTCAGCTTGTCATGCATGTATACTAGTCAAAAGCTTTGTTTCTCCCTCTTTTCCCTCTCTGCTTATGTTTTCTGTGTCCTTGTCAGAGTGCAGATAGGTGTTATCTCTGGTCACTGGTCATCATTAGTAGTGTAATACTTAATACTGATTCAAAGGTCCTGTAGAAAGCCCTGTTTCAGAGCATTGAGAGAAAGTATTTTATTTAATTTCCTTGCATAATGCAGTATGCGTTAGTGCACAAACACAACTGTCTCTCTTGAATGTTTTAGTATTTGCCTCATCTCCCCTCTCCATTACATGCCATTGTAAGCCTCCGGCCTCATTTTTTTGTTTCCCGGTCTATGCTTTCCAATGTGTTAAATGCTGTTTTCAGAGGCCATAGAGACAGAAAGATACTTAAGAGAGCCTTAGAGCCTAAACACTACAAGTGGAAATTGCTGACTCTGTTTTACAGCTTTCCAATCCATTCCTGTCATCATGTGTAAATGCAAAATCCCCAATCACAAGACAGGCGTAGGCCAGTATGGTGGATAAATCTGAGAACAGCATTTCGATGGAAACAGGACAGCATCGACACAAGCACTTTCAGCACATTTATGAAAAGAATAGACAATGGGTAAATCACTTCTTCCGTTACGTTAACGGCTATACTGGCGTTCAAATGGCGCGATCACAGTAATAGTTGGGAGGCAAAGCAAAGTTTCCTTCTTAACATGAGAACAGCGCAGCACCTGTATTCGAGCAGGCATCCATCACAATCTGAAATCTGAATAAAGTGCTTTAGTTGCAGCTGTTGCATAAATAGATTCTACAAAACATAAGGAACCAAATTGCACAGTATTCATC
This sequence comes from Sebastes fasciatus, assembly GCF_043250625.1. Taxonomy (NCBI): domain Eukaryota; kingdom Metazoa; phylum Chordata; class Actinopteri; order Perciformes; family Sebastidae; genus Sebastes; species Sebastes fasciatus. The sequence continues at coordinate 7,325,528 of NC_133797.1, read as the reverse complement.
ATATCAGACCAAGATTAAGTTTGTGCTTGTGTATCTGTCACTACCTCTGTTATAACAGTGCATGACAAATATGGCCAAAAGAACACTTGTTACTGCTGAAGGAAACATGTGGCTGAAAAGCACAGCTAAGTGCTGCTCTGCCTGGCTGTGTGTATGTGATGGGGGGGGGTAGTCTGCACACTAAGTGAACATTTGGCTGAAGGCAGTCGTCGACCCCGTCGCTGTCACTGGGCTGGGCTGCCTTAGACTGTAATGCCAAAAATACCCCAGGGGAAGCTGGGAAATGTAGTGTTTCTGATGTATGTGTTAATCCAGCAGCTAATTAGTCTGAACAAGTACTACAGCTGCAAATAGACTGGAAAGGCTCTATATTAACACAGTGGCAGGCAAGAACTGTTTCACCTCAAAGTGGAGTCAAGTGTCTGCAACTCTTCAAGGGAAATATCCACAGGAGTTGTCTCTTCAGTACGAAAGATTAGATAAATTAATAAAGATAATTATGTTTTGGTGAAAAGCAGAACAAAGACATCCATTCATATTTAAAGCTGAACATCAGTGCGCTTTAGCCGTGATGTCTAGCTCTGCTTTTCCTGCAATGTGTGAAACCCAAAGTGTTTCAATACATTACTGGATGTGTAGTGTTTACCATTTTGGATTGGACATGTGAGGGTGCAGGTCATATCCACGCAGACCCTCCAAACGTTTTTTACTTTCTGTGGTTTGTTTTGGTTGACGGATACGGAACGGATATGACGTCACGTTACTCTGACCACAAAAATAAAAGCAGTAACTTCCTTTTACCTCCGTGTAGACTCAAATTAAGCCAATATATCGATTCTGGCATTAAAAATTGATTTCAAAATCGAAAACAAAAATCACGATACATAGGTGAATGGATTTTTTGTCCCACCCCAATTTTCACGTTGTGTCTAAAAGGGCCTTAGAGAAAGAAATACTCAAGCAAGGGGCAAAATGATGAATGATGAATGAATTAATGAAAACTGACGAATATTAGCCTAGTTTATACCAGAGATTCACACAAGTTCATGCCAGAGGTGGCGAATTATTCAGTTTTCTTTCCTGAGAATGAAAAGTAAAATTAAAAGTAGGCCTATTTAACATAAAGTGCTGATGCAGTGTACTTATTATTTAGTTATTTTCATTCTTTAAAACTCACCAGGCGAGTATGGTTTGAGATAGAGAGACAGGAAAGAGAGCGGAAAAGAAAGAAAACTATTGCACCAATTTTTCCAGAAGTTATTAATAACTTACTTGGAAAGCTGCTTTGCCCGTGCCCGCGATATTTTGTAATAAGCTTACCCGAACCTGCCCGACCTGCGGATCAATCCGGGGCGCCGCGGGTTGTGGGTCGACCCATGCATCACTACAAGAGGGGGTCAAAACCCAGGAGAGTGGAGACTTTATCCTCAGCTGATCGAGGAGATCTGGTGTCACCTCCGCAAGGCAGAAGCCGACTTCCAGAGAGTCAGCACTAGGGATGCTAATTTAATTATTAATTGTCAATTATTAACATCCCTAGTCAGCACATTGTCGACTCTTCTTTTCCTTCTTCTTCTCCTTGAAAAACGATAATCCACCTTTGCGGTGTGATGCTCTGGTACACGCATGGCCTCTACGCCTTCCCTCCTTTCACTTTCCTCCAGCCCTTCTTTGCAGGGTTCAGGTGGAAGGGCTGAGGCTGACATTACTGGCTCTTCTTTGCCCCACATGCCATGGTTTTCAGAGACTCCGCCTCTCTACGGCGGAACACCATGGGAGCTCCCGCTTTGAAGAGAGCTGCTGACCTTCGGTGAATGAGTGCTGGGTGTGACTCATTGGGACTCCACCGTTTGTTGTGGCCCTCGGTCAGCTTGGAGACTTTCGGGCTTACCAGAGTGGCTCCCCCGTTCACAGGCTTGGCCTTTACATCTTGCGGGGCCTTGACCTGGTTGCTATGTAAATACAGTAGTGTCTCCTCATGGGTGTCTTAAAGAATTACCCTGTACATATGGAATGTAACGGAATGGAGAGATAGTCTCGATATGATAGAGAACGCCTGGTTGGCTCTCTGAGTGAAAAGACCATCTCTTCAGTTCCTGATCAAACTATCAGTGACTGTGTTTACATGCACACTAATATTCCACTACTGTTCTGAATATGTGGAATATGCGTCTCATTGGGGTTTTTATCACAGTTTGTGACACATGGTCTCTTGCCTGTTTACGACCAGCTCTCTGCATTGTACACAAACCAGTCTGTTCTCATGCATAGCCGTAAAAAGAATAGCTTGAAGAACACAGTTTTGCAAAACTTGAACAGTAACGACAAGGGTACAACACGGGAACAACATGACTGCAGTTGGAAAAGGAGGGATATTAAAGTTATTTAAAGGGCGTAGCCGTAGTACATCATGGGGGTGTTTTACATTAATTGGAGTATGCACGGCTGCATGTAAATGGGAATATTAGTGGAATATTCATTTTCATTAGCCATGTAAACAGCTTAGTAGGAATATTGTCTTTTCTTTGGAATAAAAAAATCATAATATTTTGTGCATGTAAATGTAGTCAGAGATTCCACGCCAGTGCAGATGCTTAATCTCAGGGCACATTTGGATGTGTGTGGTCATCAGTGCAGTGTGTGACTGTTGAGCCAGCAGCAGTGTCTCTCAGAGTGCTGGTGTCCCTTCTCATCCTCGCAGTGGTTCTGCTTTTGTGTGCTAATGCCTTTTTGGCCTTTTTTATTTAAATCATACTATACTGTTTCTGTATTTCTGCCAGCTTGTGGTCCTCATAACTTGACTACAGAACATGACTTACTGCATCAGTGACCCACTGCCATTCTTTTCTTTTTGTTTGAAATGCCACTGCTCAGGCATCCAGAAAATCTATTCTTCTTTTTTTTCTACTTTCTTTTTCACTTGTTTCTTCTCCAAAGTTTTCAATGGCATAGTCACTGAAATTGTGCTTTAGGGTTTTCTCTCACCAGCCATTGTATCCAACAGCTTACCTAAGTGACCGTTTTCCTTCTCACACAGTGCGGTTGTGCGGAGATACATACCTGCATGGTAATGCATGAGTTTGAGCTTCTAAAATGTGTTTTTAGTCTTGTGTCATAAGATGGATGGATTGATAGATATGAATTTGGGGGTTTTAGATTGTTGTTTGGACAAAAGTTATTTGAAGAACTTAGTTTTTAAGAAATTGTCAGACAATTTATACACCATAAACAATTTATCAGAAATTAACCAATGATCAAAATAATTGTTAGTTGCAGCCCAAAAACTATTAATGCAACAATATCAGTTTACATTAGTCATTGGTAGATATGACAGTAGACACCTGCACACTCACGTACATGTAATTCCACATTGATTTTTTTTAATAAATTATCAGATTCATACTAGCATGATTCATACAATTAATGTGCAAAGACCTCTTAAACTGAAGTCCCGTCTAACCAGATAGGAGGATGTTGCGGTGATAAACTGGGATTTTTTGTTTTAATACATTTTTAATGACTCAAAGTCTGAACAGTCCTGTAATACATTTATCTCACGCTCATTCACATCTGCAGATCATAGACCAGAATAATGGATTCTTCAACATTGTACTTTCCTGCATGCTTGTTGGCGTGCTGATAGAGATAGGGTGTTACGTAACGGTAGGAATAAACCAAGGTCTCTCGATATGGCCAGATGCAAAAGGCCTCTTCTCTCTGTCTCTTCATGTCGGCTTCATGGGGATGTTTTATTGCATAATCAGAGAGCTAGTTATAAATAATTCTGTCAGCACTTCAAACCAAACCTCTCCCAGACACAGTTGGGCTTTTTAGCGTCTTAGTTGCAGAGCTCAGGTGATATGTTAGGATAGAATCCTCTGGGGTTTTGAGTCTGATATTTTTTGTTGCCTTTTCACAATAAAGTTTTGACACATTGTGTTGGTGTTCCCTAGAAGGGAAACATCTGCAGGCTTTGCTCACTTCAACCTATAGAGCCAGTGAGAGGGCAAAAGGCTGTGCAAAATAAAACTAACTGAATGTAGTAGTTGTAGTTCAATGAGCACATTGTCTCTTTGCGCTCCTTAAGTTACTAACTTTGTAGATGTACAGGGTCACTGCAACCCATAAAGGAAATGTGTCCTCATTGGACACAAGCCCTTTTATTATTATCAATATTATTATTATCTTTGGGTGGAGATTATGTGTTCGGTCATATCTGTGCGTGTGCATCTGTCTGTCCGTCCGCGGCAATCTCGCATACTACTGGGTAAGCTTGGGTTGTATCTGTTTTATTATACCTTCATACCTTCCTGACATTTCACCGGGGTACACGGTATATGACGATTTATGGCGTCCCGTGGTGGCGGTGGTGCTAAGCAAACTTCGGCAGAGCAGCTTGTCACTGAACTGATCTGGCCGATCAAATATGAATCAATATTTATAATATTATGCACTCTAGGGGGGCGCACCCCACAGTTTGAGAACCACTGGTCTATTGCGTGTGTCTGCCATCGAACAGCAAACCTTTTATTCCCTGAAAATGAAGCTTGTTAATGAAACACTGAACACACACAACCACACGTAGAATGCTCTCTGGCCTAATCCATGTAACCTTTGCAATGTGCCAGCACAATATAAAAGACCCACAGAAGCACAACCCACTATAATTCTGGTTCAGATTTAAAAACATGATGGGCTGTTTGAATCTCTGACCAGAGGTCTAGGTGGTTTAGAGGTTTAGGTGGGCCTAAACTGCTAAACAGTGTATTCTCCAGTTGGTGTTGACTCTTGTTTTGAGTTGTTTGGTGGATTGGGTGATTGAACTCTTTTTCAGTAACAAGGAACAAACAAGACATATTGGCTATTTTACACTTTGTTCATTTAATACACCTCAGTAGCGGGTGGAAGATCCATACGCAGCCACAAAAGCCTGGCACCTCCTCCTCACGCTGGTCACCAACCTGGTCACACGTTGCTGTGGGATGGCGTTCCATTCCTCAACCAGACTTCAACTTTATTTTGCGGAACACCAGCTTCAACTTGCCCTATCGCGCGGGCCTTATCCAGATTAGACAAACATGGCATGCCGACGCTTTAAGCAGACACCAAATGATCACTTTAGTAGGGCGCAGCACCCAGCAGGCCCCCATGCACATCAGGCACCTGATTGGCAGCACCTTGAGCTCAAAACAAGAGTCAACACCAACAGGAGAAAACACTGTTTAGCATTGGCAGAGAATTTTGGCAAATTTTACTTGGGCGCTACCCGCATAATCAGCTGTGCTGCTCATCCCACAAATGCATGATCCTTACAAGTTGGACATCATTGTGAAGGTAAATAAACAGGCTTTCCAACAATGTAAAATACAATGACAATTAGCATTGTAACAACAGAGAAATAATCCACCAAACACAAGTTTCCAAACTTTTTTTTCCGAGTTTATTTTACTATTATTCTTTTTACAAGCTCTGGATGACGTCTGTATAAATGCCAGATCCTGTGTATAGCTGTGGTAGCTCTGTGGTTCACTCAGTGTCTGAGGCTGAAGTCTTAGCATGAATGAAATATTGTGCTCACTTCACGTACACTTAGAAATCACCATTGAATTTATTATTGATTTAGTAGCACTGATAGTAGTAGCAGTAGATTAAAACACGAAAGAAAGAAAGATAATTAATATATTAAATGCATTAAAACATGAAATGTGTTCAGCTCTCCCCTTTAAATGGCCTCTGTGTGTAAGAGGGACGAGACGTGAGAGAGTATAGTTCTAGATTAAAAGCTCCTCCATTATTGATAAAGATCCGATGTTATGCTGCGTCTCTCTACATTGCTTCCTGTTGTTCTCTGGTGTTTTAAAAGGAGGAGAGTATAGGAGAGAGAGGGGGGCAGGAAGAAGAGGACACGAAATTGCAGGAGAGAGGAGAAGAAAACATGGCGAGAGGTAGCGCTACAGCAACCTAAGCAGCTTAGCAGCTGATTTAAGATGCTCTGAGCTGACAACTCTGCCTGAGTGTGACTGTTAACTGTGCCAACCAAAGAAAGAAACTGTTCCAGGGAGAGGTGGAGCAAAATGAAAAGCACGGAAAGACTGACATATTAACGAACGAGACTTTTAAAGAATTTTAACCGATTAACGATATCGGTTTAACGGTTAAAAGAAATATTAAAAATCAAATTAAAAGATGAGCAAAACTCACAGGAGCAGTTTCTCACTTAAAGGAGAATAGCTGGTCCACCTTAAAAGTCCACCTTAAGAGAGTGATCACATGAGCTGGGCTTGGAGGAGTTGTGGCATTTATTCACCGACAAATAACCTGTACACACACTGCTACAGCTACATTCACAGCTAGAACGCCACCGACAACCCCACACTCACCGCCGCCACACACACACGGTCTGTCAGACACCCGCTAACGTTGCGGCGGCTGTGGCTCACAGGGTAGAGCAGGTCGTCCACCAATCGGAAGGTCGGTGGTTTGATCCCCGGCTGCTCTGGTCACATGTCGACGTGACCTTGAGCAAGACACTTAACCCCAAATTGCTTCCGAAGGCTTAGCCATCAGTGTGTGAATGAGTATTTAGATTAGATCCTGATGGGCAAAGTTGGCACTTTGTACTATTGGCAGCCTCTGCCGTCAGTGTATGAATGTGTGTGTGTGAATGGGTGAATGTTGACATGTAGTGTAAAGCACTTTGAGTGGTGGGAAGACTAGAAAAGCGCTATAAATACAAGTCCATTTACCATTTACTATTTATGCCAGGCAGACACACTGCTGACAACCTCGCAACTAAACTAAATGATGCGGTGGAGACTTACTGGGACAATACACGCAGCATCATGGCTGCTACAGTAACTCTCCCAGACGGTGAACTGGGGACTCAGTTGTCTGTTGTGCTCACACACTGAAGCTGGTGATAAATGATGGATTTAGACTTGTTGTGCATCGGCTTCTCGTTGCAGCTGGGCTGCTTGTTGGGCACTAAAAATAGCACCGTTGGCATGAGACACTAATTCTGTTAACTGTTAATAATCGGTTAACGAGGGTCGGTTATCGGTTAGAAAAAAAATTCTAAATTAACATCCCTAAATGAGAGTAAGGCCTCTAGTGTCTCTGAGCGTTATCCGTAGGCATAAACAACAGCACCAATAAGGGCAAAGCCAGCAGGAACTGGAAATGGTGTTGCTAATCTTCTATGGTAAGCTGGCTTTGATGATGTATGTGACGGTCTGCGGTTAAACTTTTAAAAGGGAAGTAATTGTAATACTTTGCATGGTTGGACCTGTGCTACTGTACTATTGATATCATATGCCATTCACAGCTGCGGAAACCCAGCCAGCATCAACATCATCTGCCTCCACTGCCAGGTAGAAACACTGTTGGGCTGCTGTCTCTAGAGAGAGAAACATAAACACACACACACATACATCATGTTGAGTATGAGTCACACACTCCTAGCAGACACATCCACATCTATGGGCAGACTCACACAGACAGCAGACAGAGTGTGTGTGGTGATGCATCAACCAGAGAGCAGCTCTACACCGGGCTGCCAGTGGCGCGCTTCTGTGTCAGAGCTCTCTCCGAGGGCAGGACAAAAGATTGTATCGCTACTGAGCTAGACGATGCTGACGTCAGACATGACGATGAGAACAGATATGTTCGAGTTTATAGTTGATGTTATTTTTTTCCCAATCACAACACAACAGGGATTTGTTTTTGGCTGGGAAACACTCTGCTGTTTAATGTTTTTTGACTAACTAATAGGAGCTAAAGGACATTTTTTAACAGAAAAACATATTGACCTTTTTTTTATTGGCCATTGCTACTTGTCTCTACTTCTTTGCTTGTATTTGAACTCTGCTCGACTTCCTCCCGTCTCTCCCTCCTCCTCCTCTCTGCTCTCTGTCGCTCCTCGTCTCCCAAAGCTCATTGGAAATGAATGAGTGCTAGTCCCGTTGTCTCCTACTGTCACCGCTAGCGTGAGTGCATGTTTAGAAGAGGTTAAATGAGTCATCAAACTCATGGTAAACACCATTATTCTGTTCTCAGGGTTGTATAAGCTTACTCTCTGCTGGGGTAAATGTTAGCTGCTTCTGTGTGTGTGTGTGTGTGTGTGTGTGTGCGTGTGTGCGTGTGTGCGATGTGTGTGTTTAGCAGTATAACCCCCTGCAGAGAGTTGAGCTATTTCAGGAAAGGTTCCGTCTTGTCCCAACTGACAAACATACACACGTACACAAGTGTAGTTTCAGGATCATCAAGCTTTACCTTAACATTTAGAAACTACTATCTATTCACCCCAAAAGACACACACACACACACACACACACACACACACACACACACACACACACACACACACATTGCCCAGTAGGTTAGAACAATGAATTCAACCATGCCTCTTTAGTAGAGCCGTTTATACCACGATAGAGCAGGATTACAGAAAATTGGATATAGCTCCACAGCTGATAGCTTCCTCCATGTAGGACTCATTCCTTATTCACTCCCTGTTGATTTGATTCAAATGTTGCTGAGCTAAGAGTGACTATCTCATCCATATGAAATTCAGAGCTCCTACTTTCCTAAACCATTCAACTCCTTGGTTGGAGATTCAAAAGTTGTCTTGTGTATCCTCAGGGTGTTTAATATAACCTCAACACCAGAGCTGTCATACACACCCTGCTGTGAACATGTCACAGATGATTACTTGTATTATTTGTGTTTTGTTTCTATGACAGTGTGGGTCAGTGTAAGGAGGCGGACAATGCTGCAAGGACACGACATGTCCCAATGTCTCCCTCTGATTTTCTGGATAAACTGATGGGCAGGACGTCTGGATATGATGCCAGGATAAGACCAAACTTTAAAGGTATCCCCCTTGCTATCTACTGTAAGTGTCTGTCTGTATTTTTCCACAGGAACACACAGGACACAAGAAATGGACTTCCCCTGTGAGGCACTGTCCATAATAACATGGATAACTTACGTAACAGCAAGATAATGATTTAGTTCAAGCAGCCACCGGTATCCCCACATGTAAAGACTTGTTGTGGAACTTCACTTGAACTTTGGATTCGCCAGGCACAGTTCCTCACCGACTGATATTATGTACAGAATCACGTACCAAATGGAGAATTAGCCCATGCAGTCCAGTTGCTGAAATGTAACACTTGTCGATCCAAGGTCGGTTATCCTCCTTTATTGTTCACTCATTACTGAACATGAAACTTATCTATACTGTTTTTGTTAATGGAGTCTGCTGACTTTGAAGAGAGCATCTATATCAATGTAAATAAGGTGCCAAAGTGCAGAGAAAAGCATCAAAAGAGAGCTTGTTTAGCAAAAATAATCCCCAGGGGAGGATCCTAAGCCTCCTAGAAACGCCCCTGATTTCATATCTTTGTAGATAACCAAAGAAATGGTCCTTGTAGTAAACCACATTTCTTTATGAGGCTCCTGTAAAGATATATTGGTATCATTCTGAAATATCCTGAAGATACCTCTTTCAGTTCACATGCCGAAAACTAAAAAGCTACTCCTTCATTCTGAAAATTGATGGCACCATTAAAATATCAATGTTATTGTGACCTGCCCAACTGGGGGATAAGGCACTGTTGACCCACACACCTTAACCCGGGTTCACCCAAGACTAACCTCTATATACAGGTCAATACGCAGATAAGTGTAAGGATTAGACAGAGACGTGGCTTAAAGTGCAATTGTACAAAATGTTATTACAAAAAGGTAAAAATGCTTCCCCACTATATGTGGTTTGTGTGTATGGAGTATTCCGGTCACTGTTTATAAGTCAATAACTTAGTAGCAACCTCTATAATTGAAACTGAATTTATTAATTGGCTATCATTTTCTCTTTTCGATTGGTGGTGCCCCGAGGTGACATTTAATGAAGTTTAATAAAGTTAAATTATCTTATTTTGAAAAATACTGATTACTTTCTGATAGCCCAAAGTTGAGTGCAATCACACTTCACATGCTACTTCACTGGTTCCCAAAAATATTTTCAAGACCCCCCATTCATCATCATTAATAATTAGCCTCGCCCTTTTTATAACACTGGGCACCCCTTAGGGGTCCCACCCCCCAGTTTGTATCAATGAATATGATTAGGATGCATATTATCACATTATATCCATCTACTGTAATCATTCTCTCTCTCTCTCTCTCTCTCTCTCTCTCTCTCTCTCTCTCTCTCTCTCTCTCTCTCTCTCTCTCTCTCTCTCTCTCTCTCTCTGCAGGTCCTCCAGTTAACGTTTCCTGTAACATTTTCATCAACAGCTTTGGCTCCATTGCTGAAACCACCATGGTAAGTAACACAGATACTGCATGAAAGTAAAATAAAATAAATTAGCATAAAGGTTACATTAGCATGAAGGCACAGACTCATTTTATACAAATGTTTTATATAAACCGTATTTCGTCAAAAGACATTCATAAAGAGTATTCAAATATGTATAGTCATTTACATTTTCTATGTGGATGTCCAGTCAGTGCTGATGGACAACTCAACTCAACAAAACAGCTTACAATAATACAACCTGAAGGAGGTCTCCAGCACACCTCCAACCCAGTGAGGAGGAAAACTTTCATACAACACACACACGGCTCGCTCTCCCTGGGTTGGCGTCAGCGACAGCATCCAACAAAATCTGCCAACGCTGACATTCATTACAGCAGAATGATTACGTTTCTCATAGCATCGGAGGGCAATTTGAGCAAAGGCTCCATGGGTCGGTGTTTGCTGTCGGCAACTCAGCTTCTGGAGGGTCCCCGCCGGCCATATCCTCCAATGCAGCCTCGAGTGGCCTCTCTCCGGCTGAATACGGCTGAATATCCGAGTCAGCCAAAACACTGTACACTGTAAAAATCCTCGTCCATAACATCCTCTGCACTCATATTTTACGATGCTAGTTTCACTGTTGGAAACGTAACTAGTTTGCAATACAAGCGAAGAGAACAAGGACGTTTTTGAATGGCATTTCACTCCACAGCTACCAAAGCTGAAGTAGCACTCTGTAGTTCTTCCTCGCCTCCAACGACATCACTATCACGTCAAACACCTGCAGGTGTTTCCACACTATATTCTTAACTCACATAAATAGAGATAAGGTTGAAAATCGGCAAATTTTCCATTTAAGACATTCCCTGTGAAAAACTAAATTAATGTGTCATTGGAGAGACACTAAATAAAACATGAAAATTTGTTTACAAAACCATGAAAAAATCCTGCGCAGAAAGCAGATCGTTTTGTGCCCTAAAAGGTCTAACTTCATAAGCTTTGAGCCTGATGGTCATTAGTTTGTCATTCATTATCAAGCCCCAATATCTGCTGTAAATTATTGAATACAGTTTCAGAGCTCTTCACATCTTGCCAATATTTAAATAGGGTTTACATACTGTAGGTAGGATCCAGTTTAAAACAGGTCAGGGCAACATTCTATTTAAATAGTAAAATGTGCACCAGCCAACAAGAGCATTTCCCTCAAATTGAGACAGTACACTGACTGGGGAGACTGGTCAAGTGACAGTATCTACCAGAAGGGAAAATAATTTGCAAGAGGAAGAAAGAAAAGCTTCAAACTGTGGCCAGACAGGAGCACACTGACAAGTAGAGATAATGACAGAGGGAGGCAGACAGAGACAGAAATCAGAAGAGACAGACAAGCAGACATAAATAGCAGTTCAGTAAAGACATTTAGTGACTCTGACAGCAAATGCTTTAAAGTGACATGAAGTCAGTCCAGGCTGCACACAAGCTGCTTTGTACATCAATATCATGCATACACACATTAATACATAGACCAGGAACACAAATTTTATATGTTTCTTGGTATGTTGCACTTATATTAGTAAAATGTCCCAAAAGTGATTCATATTTGGTTCTAATTTCAGGCACAGCAGTACAGGAGTAAGGGTATTTTATCAACTTTCTTAACCTGTGAAAGTCACTCCATCTCCTCTAGGATTTTGGGATCTGCAGAGCTGTCCCAACCTGTTAGGAGTCCCCCGACCAGGGACAAACGATAAGAGAAACAAGAGTAGAACATCCAGTATGTGTGGAAATCCTACAGAATGCACTGGTGGATTCAAAGTAGCTGTAATTCCTTCCAATGTGTCATCTGTCCATGCTTATTATCAACAAGGACAGAAAATTACAACAGCAAGGATTTGAGTCCCAAATTGTTGTTGTGTTTATTTCCCCCTTAAAACACCAATGTAATGCATATCAATAATTCACTAGCCACCAAATGTAATTGAAATGTTATGTTGGATTTGTGTGTGTAAAAAGCATGTAGCCAATAATATCGCAGCTCAATGCACAGATAAAGATACTTTCCTAAATATATTGCAGAATATTACAGACTGGTTAAACATATTCATGCACTCCAGAGGAAGAAAGCTTTGAACTTGTGTTTATTTTTGTTCATATTTACCTCCGTTTAGCCACCATTATGTTTTCACCGGCATTGGTTTGTTTGTTTGTCCGTTAGCAGGATTACTCCAAAAGTTTGCAATGGATTTGAATAACATTTTTTGGAGGGGTGTTGTGTGGCACAATGAATAATCCATTAGATTTTGGTTGCGATCCAGATTCAGGAATATTTTTAAGAATTTCAGCCTGAGCATTAAAACCACAGGGTATAACACATGCGCAGTGTAGCTGATGACGCATGACCCCGCCTCCTTCTGAGAGCAGGGAGATGCGTCAGTGAATGTGTGTGCGGAAGCTGCAGGCCGTTCACGGTGAGAAAGAACAAAGCTGTAGCTGACAGGATGAGAGACAACGTAGTGTAACGTTATACAGACATAACAAGGCTACTGAATGAGAGAGGCATCCGCCGATACGTTAAACGAAAACACACCGTGTTAATAACAAGCCGACCACCTCACGAAACCACCAGCTGTGATATGTTTTTAAAGTCATGCGTTGGCGGAGGTCTGCGCTCTCCGAGTGCTATTCTAGTTGGTTTATCAACTGCTCATGAGGTTGTCCGTCTAACACAACAGATGCGCTCCTATTTTAACCAATCCAGCTGTCTCCACAGGCTGCATAATGACTCACGTTTTACTCACGCGATACATGCAAAAACAACCCACAGTGTATTTTTCTGTTTCAAGTCTATTTTCCAGTTGGTTTTTCTCACACAACTACAGTGATGTGTTGTGTGATCAAAAACACAGGGGACCTACACTCAATACTGTGCCTGAATGCATCCTGTGTAGACACAGAGGAGAGCAGTGAAGCTGCTGAAGCTGCTGCTCTGCTCATGTGCTTCTCAAGCCACGCCTCCTGTGAAGACATCTTGTTAGTCTTGCTGGCTCAAAGCAAAAAATAGTTGTCCCAAAATATATGAGCTATTAGTCTTCATAAACCAAAAGTTTTAGTAGTTAGATAGAATTATACAGTCTGAATGATTGAACACATTTGGGATGCTTCACTACACTCTGACACCACTTCACTTCCTGTCCCAGTCTGTCTGCTGCATAATGAGCCAGCAGAGCCGAACTGGTTGTGATCAGTCCGCGGATGGATGGACGAGTGGATGGATGATTGAAGCGACAAGGTCTAAGTGCTTTCTGCACCACTGGGAGTTGTTCTGACGGATATGCCATTTGTATGTATGTGTGTGTGTGTGTGTGTGTGTGTGTGTGTGTGTGTGTGTGTGTGTGTGTGTTTGCCTGCCAAGCATGAACTGTCATGAGAAATTTCAGAATTTACAATATTGCTTTCATTTGGCTTTCATTATTTATCGGACTCAAATGAATGTTCCATGACAGTAGGCTTCCGTTTGTTTACACAACACCCAGCCGGCTTTGTGTGATTTATTTTTGGAGTCTGCCTGCTGTAGTATATAACTAGGGGAATTCTGATTATCATTTTTATTTGTTCATTTTTTTAATTAAACAATTATTATTTATTTTTTTTGTAATTGGGCAGCACAGTGTTGCAGTGGTTAGCACTATCACCTCACAGCAAGACTTCAAATGTGGCTTGGGGCCCTTCTGTATGGAGTTTGCATGTTCTCCCTGTGGTACCGTCCTCCAGCTTCCTCCCACACTGTGAGTGCGAATGGTTGTCTGTCTCTATATGTGTCAGCCCTGTGATAGTCTGGCGACCTGTCCAGGGTGTACCCTGCACTTCGCCCAACGTCAACTGGGATCTGCTCCAACCCTGCCGCGACCCTGAATAGAATAAGCAGTTACAGATAATGGATGGATTTTGTTAATTTAGATTTCAAATCCACTAGAGTCTTAGTCAGTTTTCAGTATGCACTTTCACTTTCACTTTCATTTTGAGGATGTCTGTAGTTATACGCATTCAATTCATCATTATTATCTTAAACAATCCCATAATACTGGCTTTTACACTGTATTGATTTTTCAGAGGTTGGATAATAATTGATGGTTAGATGTTCTGGTAGTAATGGAAAAAGTTATCTAAATAGTTTGCAACTGGTTTATCCTGTTCAGTAAAGTGTGTGTATATCAAGCTACCATATCCATTTGTTGGTCATTTGTGGCAGGCTGTTCCAGATGTGAACACCACAGACAATTAAAGCTGATTGTGCACCATTCTTATTCCCAGCCCAGGGAACAGCTAACAGGCTAGTGTCATATACTTTACATATCAGACATGTGTTAAAGGTCCTATTCCGTTGAGAGATTAGAAAACTGAGAGCAGGATCTAAAAGTCAGACGGCCAATGAAGGGGCTTCAAGTCAAAGCAGTGACTTAGAGGACTGTGCAGAGTGAGGGGTCAGATGTAGAGGTCGTCATACCCAGTTTATACTGACAGCTGTATAGAGAGAGGAGCACTACAGTAAGAGATACGTGTATATACAGTATACATGGGCCATATGTCACATTAGGATTAAGACCTTTCTCTCTTCTCACCATCTGTCTTTGTCTCTGTCATCCACCCACTCCCTCTGTTCCTCTAACAAACAAGAGAGTGAAGAGAAATAACCTCAACACGACAACAACACATTATAAATATGTTTCACTGACATGACAGGAAGTATAACACACATGTTAATAACAGCTAGGATGTAGATAATGGATGGATGGATGGATAGACTTATAAGTGATGTCAATTGCCATTGCCTTTTACGTACTAGACTGTTTGAATTTTTGCAGTCAGCAAAGATAATAATAATAATAATAATTATTATTATTATAACCCCTTAAACATTTATTCTAACAGCTCATGGTGAAAGATAAATAACATAATGTTATATAAAACATTGCTTAACAAAATTTGCTCAAACTGCTTTTTCACTTGCAGCAACAGAGCAGTGGAATGATATCTTCACAAATATTACAGAGTGTATTAGTTTTAATCATTTAAAGCTATAATGTTCAAAAGGGTCATGTTGTCTCAGCAGGTATCTCTCTCCCCCGTCAGAGGCTGTTCTGCTCAATATTCAAAATCTATATGTTTGATTTCTCAAAAATTCTCAGAAGTGAATTTAGTGATGAAATAGCGTACAAAAACTGTAAAATAACTTTTCATTTTTGGCCACTGTTGATGTGACCATAGCCAGCGCTTTGCATTGTGGGATACATCAGGCGAGGTAGACTGGTCCGATGCATAGTGGAGGAGATTTTTTCTGAATCAGTATGACATCTGGGTATTTTTGGCAAACTGCAGATTTTGCTTTTGTTTGTATATACTGCATATTACATGCTACATTTTGGACAAATCAGTCCGTACTACTGTTACGTTAAGCTGAACCCTGATTGATGAACCCTGTTTGACTTCTCGGACTCTGATTCCTGCCATCTCCTTGTCTGGTTAGTTTGGTTCTCCTTTTCCCTGCCTGTTTTTGGAATAAACCTTTGGATTTTGGACCTTAAGTGCATGTCTTGAGTTGTGGGTTCTTACCTGTTCTGTGCTCAGAAATCATTACACACATGATAATGAGAGAGGTTGTGTTTTGAATAAATCAATCTTGTGATGTAGTGAAGTTAAATCCCTTAATTCACATTATAAATCCCTCTTGTTTTTCAGAGCTTAGCTTAACCACCTTTACATTATCAGAATGCACATTTATGGAGCATGCCTTGTAGTGGTCTTGGACAGATATGCCTTAAATACATTTTAATTTTTTAACAATTAAATGGTAATATAACCATTTATGATGCTGATTGTTTGGTGACACAGTTTCCTTTCTTTGTTTTACCATTGCGTCACTGAAAGAGGGGAGAAATATAGACAGGAGGAGAGATTCAGACACACACAGAGGGCTTAGAGCCAGGTTGGCACTCTCTGGTCTGGACACGCTATCTATGTTAAACAGATTTACTACTGTTAGACTCTCTTTTTTTCATTTATTCACTCAATCTCTCCATCCCTCTTAATCCATTCTCTATCTGTGTGCGAGCAGTGTTTAGTTTATCTGACTGCCCACGGAGACATGATAATGCCAAATGATGTTTGTCCTCATAAAAACATTTAACCTGTGCCAGAACAATTTAGCTGTTTTGTTAGCAGTGCACCTGATCCTGTTGGCTGTGATGGTTCTTTAAAGTTGCATAATTTATTTTTTTTGACCACTTTGGGGCAGTGGAACGAGCTGTTAATACAACGTTGACATATTGGCATCTTATAAAGTTCATATGGCAAACTTGTTAGCAATTGTAAGCAACAATTTCCTGTTTACAATTTCAGCAGGCTCAGAGAAAAACAGGCCTTTCATTATGGAATCACATTTCTGGCCAAGATATGCAATATTCTCTCTGGTTTTACCTCTGTTTCAGTCTCACCTAACTCCTGAGAGAAAGACTTGTTTCTTTGATATGCTATGTTCACCAGCTAGTCGTAAACCTTTTCTGCCTGCCTTTGGGTGCTGGGCAGGGAGTCAGTGGGTTTATCTGTGCTTTTTCTCTGAAAATTGAGTTAATGAGAGTGGAGTTTGTGGGCTCATCACTATAAGCAGCACCTCTCACATTACACATTCAGTCATACAGTCATTTGATCCATTATTGATGGAATAAATATGAAATAGTGTAGCCGACGCACCGAGTCACCCTTTAGCGTCCGTATGAGACACACAGGGCTTTCAACAAATGCAGACATAGACAACGGCGTGGAAGTTGAACAAAGGGCTTTATTGCCAAAAGCATGAATGATGAATGGAATGAGGGAATGTCGAGGCTGGGAATGAGCAGTTGATGATTAGATGGCAGGCAGCTGTGCAGGTTGATCAGGTTAGTTGATTGCATCAGGGAGAGAGAGAGTCTGCCAGGGAAAAGAGCCTCGCACACACACACACACACACACACACACACAAACAGCCAGACATGCCCACACGAGACAGACAGAGATCTATGGGCACACAGGAAAAAGGAAAAAGACACACTAGGAAGGCTGATGGCACGGATGGAACCGTAACAACTACACTGTTACTCTTTTCTAACTGTCCAGATGTTTATGTACTGTAATATATATAAAAAAACATTGTTGAAAATTAGCATAGTATGCAGTTGGGGTATTAGGGTTAGGTTGAAGACATCAGAAAGACAAAGGATTGTATATCTAATGCTTGGTGCCCGGACACTGTGGTAATAGAGAGATCATCAGAAACAGCTGATAACTGAATAGCTGGAATGAAGGCCTATCTACCTGCCAACAGAAACCACATCTGTACAGACGTTCAGGATCACCTCCAGGCAGGCGGTGAATCACTGCACAGTGAATTGTATTTTCAGCTCTGATTAGGTTTCTGCATCAGTGAACACTGAGACGCTAATGAATCTGCTACATGATTCCTAGGCAGCGATGATAATGGCATTTGTTCTCTTAAGAGTTAGGCTACCTATTGTGTAATAGGTAATGAAAAATAAAGCATAAAGTGTATAAACAGATATAATATAATTCAAGTGTATTGAGGTATAATGATTTGCTTCTCAAGGGGACTCTTGTTGCATCATAAGTGCAAAGAAGACACGGCTCATAAAAAAGATTGCATGTTTGACTCATGTGGGCCAAAACCTAGTGCTACTGTCACACCTAAATCAGACTTCCCCTTGTTTAGTTTCATTAGCCACATCTGTGTTCACCGTGCGATGACTCTGGCTCTGTTGGAAGTGCAGTGAAGTGGAAGAGTAGTGATGTCACTTCCAGTCAGTGAGCATAGTGGGCAGATATGCTAACTGCCTTTTACAGTGCATTCTGGGAATTTTCTAGTTAGCTGAACTTGCAGTGCAATGTAGTGATACTGGCATCCGGACAATCGGTTCTAGGAACCAGACTAGTTTGAGAGGCCCTGTGTTCTCCCCAGATGCTTATAAACTACTCTCACAGATCATTTAAATCACTCAAATCATGTAGAATAAACCAGAATTTTCACCAAAGCATTTCCTGCTAGACAAAACCTCAGACCATATGATAACATCCCCCTCCCCCACCTATAGGCTTATCTCCTCTTATTGTTTTTAATTCCTACATAGATAACCCTCAGAGCCCAGTATACTGCTGCTGATTGACATGCTGGGATCAACTATTACTCCAGATGGTTTGATTAATAGCATTTATAGTCAGATAGAAGAGTTCGTGAGTCACTGAGGGGAAATGATGTAATGGTTTTAAAAGGTTTAAACAAAGGGATCAGGTTTTTTATATCTGATTCCAGGAGTGGTTAAGCACATTGGTGTCAAAAAGGACATTTTTCGGCACCTTTCCTGTAAACACCATCATTCGTTCTAATAATGGATGGATTACAAACCATCAGAAACCCAAGGGTCTAGGCTAGGATTTGCTTACCTGAGGCAAATAAGCTCGTGAGCATGACCCTGTGACAAACTTCTGTAACACTATAGCCACTTTGTGCGCAGAGTCAACATGAGCATATAGACGTCTGCTTCTCAGTGAAAAAATGGAGTACAATTGCAGAATCAAGAACTACAACTACATACCCAAGTATCCAAACTTTTACTAGGAGCAACAATGGAATCTCTTGTCCTCATGTACAGGACTGCACATCACTACACTGTCAAAAAAAGTATAAAATAACGGAATTTTTTCCGGCAGCACGGGCGCCAGAAAATGTCTGTTAAAAAACTAAAAAATACTGTCCGTTAATTAACATAAATAAACTGTAAAAAAAAAACAGTAATTATCTTTATATAATTAGCCTTTATTACTGTAATTTTACAAGAAATATTTTACTTTTAACATATATTTATTGTTAGAATAGTCATACACCGTAAATCTAAGACCATTTACATATAAATCACAAATGAAACTTGTAATTTTACGTTGCAAAAAGTCGAAATTTACATTAACTCAGAAGTTTTGCAAAAAAAATCTGTATTTTTACAAGAAATATTTTTAGAATTCCATGAAATCCTTTTCTTCTATCATAAATTAATTGTTAAAATAGAGTCATAAACATCTAAAAGAACAGAGTAATTATCTTTAAAAATGATCAAGAAAAGCTTAAATACAGATAATTTTGATTGTGATTACAAAAAATACTGTAAATCTAAGACAATTTACATATAAATCACAAATGAAACATGTAATTTTTAAAAAAATGTTCTGTCATTTTAAAATACAGACAAAAAATTTAAGATTTCTTGAAAAAAAATGTAAAAAATGTTTTTTGTTACAGTGTATGTATTTAGATATTTAACAGTTTTTGACCGTTGTCATCCGCATCGGCCCACATGCTTGGACTGAGGCCAACTTGGCTCATCGTGCGCATTTGTTTTGGGGGAATCAACCAGCTGCTTCAGGTTCCTCTATACATGTGAGTGATCATCCATGTTATTCTCTGTGTCTGCAGGACTACCGTGTAAATATCTTCCTCCGTCAGCAGTGGAACGACCCCAGGCTCGCTTTTACTGAATACCCAGATGACTCTCTGGACTTGGACCCCTCTATGTTAGACTCCATATGGAAACCGGACCTGTTCTTTGCCAATGAGAAGGGGGCCCACTTTCATGAAGTCACTACAGATAACAAGCTGCTCAGGATATTCAAGAATGGGAATGTTTTGTACTCTATCAGGTAAGTGTGGGTCGGGCCCTGTTTTTGTTTTTCGCCGCGGGGGGGTTAAAAGAGAAGCCGAAGAACAGTATGTGTGTAAAGAAATGTGTCAGTCATATCTGAGTCAGTACAGAAAGAAGGTTTTTATTTCGCCAGTAGGCTCCGTTTTGGACGTACTTCTCTTGAATTTGAGCAGACTGAGGAGCTGTAGCGCTGTAGGGGTCCTGTATTCATGACTCAAGGAGCAGTGTGTCATGGGAACACATGGTGATGCACTTTTAGCATTTCCATGGCTAGAGGCACGCAGTGCACCCACAGTGCAGTTGCAAACAAGATGGGATTTGGAGTAATACATTATCATCATAAGTACTGTAGTTCTGTGCGGGGATTTGTCTTTTTATCGGGGACCTCACTGAAGAATGTATTTGTTTTGTATAATTTTACAATATCTTCTGATATAATTATTTTTTTATTTATAGTGCATGAACCAACAGCATGCTTACTCTCAACACAATGCACACTGAACAATACAACCCAGCTTAATAGGGAGAGGGGGGACTATTTTTCTTTTTCTGGTTCTGTTCAGATCCAAATAAATAGTCATTTCATTTCCAAGCTTTGACAAACATGTTTTGTAAAAATCCCCAAGAATGTGTGCATGTCTATTTTACCGCTATTAATTGTTAATACTCACAGATGTTTGACTTTCAACATAAAATGCTGATAGAAGTTCTGTATTGCTATATGATAGTTTCTCTGGTTGTACTCTGTAGAGTAGATGTGATGGTAGGCAAGAGTAAAAATAGCAGCTGTTATATCTTAGATATTTTGGAGAGGTTGTGCTTCTGTTTCGGTGCTTCAAAGATATCTGACTTAGTGCAACATTAATATAAAATAAGCACAGATAAAAGTGTTTTGATGATGTACATGTGTACGACATTGATGGATGACTTCATACCCCGTCACTGTCTTTGACTCACTTCTAACTTGTTCTCTCCTCTCTCTTCTCTTTCAGACTAACATTAACTCTGTCATGCCCCATGGATCTAAAGAACTTCCCTATGGATGTCCAGACGTGCATCATGCAGCTGGAGAGCTGTAAGTGCAGTATGGACACACACACATATACAGTACATGTTTGTAGTTCTATACTTGTGAGGACCCTTACTGACATGATTTACTCTAACCTTAACCATCGCAACTAAATGCCCAACCCCAACCCTTGCCCTCCACAGAACCTCAACCTAGTTCTAACCATAAGCTTGAAACCAACTCTCTGCTATAGTTTGAAATCAAGGAAATAGTTTCCTCATTTGGATTCTTTCAGTTACATCAGATAGCTGTTACAACCTTTTTTCTTCTGCCTTTTGACTTCTGTAATCTGACTTTAGCCGTTAAGGCAGGGCCTCCTTACCATGGCTGTATAAAGAGAACTGGATACAGCGTTGTAGGCGGCTCCCGTTCATTCCTATGAGAGATGAGGAGAAGCCAAAATGGCTCGACTGCCGAGTGATAAAGTACCCGGATCGTCCAGTGATCTTCCGCATCCATTAGGCCCATAAAGCAGACGCAGTAGCGTTTCCTTTAACCCAGCCTCCCAGCCCTTGCTCCAGCCTCGGTCTGGGTCTCATTCATATGAACGGAGGAAGGGAAATAACTCTGGATTCGGCTATTAGTGCGTTTTACAACTTTTAGGACCTAATGATTTAAATAGGGGCTATTACAGTGTTCGTACTAGGGAGTTGATTCACCTAAAAAAAAATGATCCGCTGGGTTACAGATGTCTCTTTCCAGCCCAATGGATGTCAATTGGCTGCATCAGGTGACGGATACAGAAGTTGTAGTACCACCGATTGGCTTCTATGAAAATTTGCATCAAAGCCCGGCGCTCTTCCCGGGGGCTTGGTCCTTACAGGCAACATGCCCCTGTAAAACGCCACCAAGCATGTGGAGAAGTGCTGTCTGAAGGACAAACACAGGAAACAATGTCCCTTCCCTTGCTGTCATTCTTTAAGTTATGAGCTTCCTGGGGGGGTGAAATGGATGAGCAGAGTTCGAACTCTGGCAGCTATAGCTAATCTGACACACGCAACTGCAAATATGACGTGAACACCCCGAGGCAGATTATTGGACTTGTCAATAAACCCATTTTAAATCTTTCACACCTGATCAAGTCTGTCTGTATCATCTCGGTATCACATGCATCTACGTGCTTTCTTTCACTAGTTCTGCTGATTTCATTCTTTGCCTCCTTCTCCTCTGGTTTATTATTCATCAAATCATAGTGGAGCTTTTACCGCTCGACGATGCATTTGCACTTCACGAGGGTTTCATGACAGTATAGGCTTCTATCTGTGAGCAGCAACAACAATGTCAGTCACACATTGTTGATTAATAACTTAACATAGCTCAGCCCGTGCTCCATCTCTCCTGCCTCCTCCTCCTGCTTCGGTTTATTATTCATCATAATTGCGACGGCTTCTCCTGTTCATGCCGTATGTATATCCCGTGTCCGCTGGGATCTGCCTCTGTGGGTAGAGAGCAGCATGCTGAACCCACAGGCACTTTGTGGGAACAGAAACGGAGCTGTGCACACCACTCACAGTCTAACACGCTGCTTGGATTCATACAGGGAGCAGAACTTGTAGCACCAAGTGGACTTGGTGCAAACGTTGATACTGTAATTACCAGTAAATTACAAATGTGTGGATACATATCATATTACATATCATTTTCCATGTTATCCATCTATTTATTTTGTTGTGTAACGCACGTTTTCTCTCATTTTTTATTCTCACTAGTTCAGTATCATCCTCTTTCCCCCCTCGTGGATGAAAGCAGACACGTGGTCGTGTCTTTTTTAGGACACACAAAGTCGTGTTTAATAATGTCTATAGGGTTATGATGACTAATTCATCCTTTGTCCAATCGGGAGCGTAGCCCGGCCCAGGGCACAGACTGTTTGTCTTCATTGGTGGATTCATTTTGCTCCAGCCCACTGGCCAGAGGCATTACCGTCCGTAGGTCGCTTTTCATATTTATATATGTATATCTAATAGAGTGTTTGTATTGCTGTGTTGCGGCTCTCTCTGAGGAAACATAAAGACACATGCATACAGACAGAGGGAGAGAAAGAGAGGATGAGAGGAAATTATTCCAGTCATGACGCATGTTTCAATTTAATACGGCACATTACATATACTGTAGCTTTAATACGTGTGAAATTGAATTGGAGGGTAACATGATGTGCAGATTGTCCCTGCTAGGGTAATCTCATGCACTGAATACTGAACTGAATTTCATCGACTGAAGTAGTTAGAAATGGAAAGAGGTCTGTTTTGTGTTGATGCAGTTGGTGTGACCAGCAGAACTTGTCATTGCTCTGAGTTGACAGTCGGAGACACTGTTACCACCCGGGGCAAATGTTAGATTAAAATAATCCGGAGCTGAGCACAGAAGCTTGGAGTCTTGTGTGGAAGGCTGAGGGCATGCGCTCCTCTGTTTGTTTGTGTTTTTTTGTTTATTTGGTTTTATAAACATGGTATGCATGTTAAAAAAAAAAGAAAAGACTTTTCACACGCTGAACCTTGAGAGTCAAACTGAACAAACTGTTTTGTGCATGGCTGTAGGCTTCTGCCAGCTGGTTTCTGCTTTTGCCAAAATGCCCTACAGAGCGCTGACTGCATGCATTTTAATGTGGCCTCCACTCCCTTAGTCATTATTCTCATGCATTTGTTTCTCACTCTACTCTTTCCCATTTGTAACCTTCTCCAAGTAAAGTCATCATGGTTAGAAGATGGAACATAACAATTTACCCTGAATATAAAGATGTTTGTGTGTTTGAGTACTTTAGTTTACATTCTGCTTTTAAAAAAAATCATGGATAATTCCTGGAATTATTTTTATGATCAAAGTAAGCATAATAGTCATAATAGTTTGTATCAATGTCAAGGCACTCAGCTTATTATTCCATCCAGCGACCTCCCATACACCGGCCGTGGCCGGAGGGGTTATGTTCTCAGGTTGTCCGCCTTGTGGGAATTTCTTCTAATTTGGCACAAGCGTCCACTTGGACTCAAGGATGAACTGATTAGATTTTGGTGGTCATAGGTGAAAGATCAAGGTCACTGTGACCTCACAAAACATATCTTGAGTTTTTCCATTTAATGCTGCTTAGTACAGTAACTAGAAACACTAGAGATCAAATGTTACATATAAAACATGATGCTGCTTGCAGAATGGATGATGGATTGCTGCTTGCTATTACATGTTAATGCATCAGTAACAAAATTAAATATTATAATAATGTAATGCTTTGTGCTACATAATGAGTCATTTTGATACTTTGAGCACACCTTGCTAATACTACTTGTGTAATTTTACTTCATTAAACAATTTTGAATAACTTCTACTTGTAATGGAGTAGTTTTATTGTGTGGTGTTGCTACTTTTGCTAAAGTAAAGAATGCTAATACTTGTTGCACTACTGGCTGCAAAAAAAAAGCTGGTTTTGCTTTCAACGTTTTGCCTCAATTATTCATCAAATAACATACCAAGAATAGCAGTTTTGTGAGTTGGTGCTCTGCTTGATGTTGGTTAACATCAAGAGTGTTCTGAAATTGAAAACTTAAAAAAACTAGAATGGCACTCGGAGAGCGGAGACCTCCGCCAAGCTGCCCGAGTACGATTACGAGTACGAAATCCAGGCTCAGGGACAGATGTACTATAAGACCAAACCAAATTTGAATAATTGAGCCAACTTTCCCAACTGAGGCTGAAAGATGTCAGAAAGCAGCACTGAGCCCTCATTGAGACAACTCGCTGCAAGATAGAGTAAAGTAACCGACAAGAATTTAAAATGTCAGCCAATCATGAAGCCTCTGCTAAACACATCTATCATTTTAATGATTTCTACTCCATGACCTTTATGTTGCATAAAGTTTCATTAATAGATGATTATTAAATATTGTTGTGGTTTACTTTTCTTCAGTTGGTTATACCATGAACGACCTGATCTTTGAGTGGCAGGAGAATGCACCAGTCCAAGTGGCCGAAGGCCTCACGCTCCCACAGTTCCTCCTCAAAGATGAATCAGACCTCAGATACTGCACCAAGCACTACAACACAGGTAACACACACACACACGCACACACGCACACACGCACACACACACACACACACACACACACACACACACACACACACACACACTGCTGTAAGCATCACAACACAGGTACTGTAACATGCACACAGGGTGAAACGGTTGCCACATTGCATCCATCATGTTTCTGCTGCTGGGATCAAGTCAAGATAAAAATCATCTGCAAGACGGAGAAACAAACAGACGGATTCTTTTCATTGAAAGGGATGTGACCATAGATAGTAGACAAACAGGGATGTGGTGTCTTTGACCTTGGGTGCTTTATGGGGGTGGGGACATTGATTCAGGAGGCTCAGAGAAGGACAGGGATTAATGCTATTTATAGATTTTTGGCGGCATAATGGGCAGACCCCAAGTCCAGACCAGTTTTTGTAGCCACACCCATGTCTCAATGTTTTTTGAAGACTGACATAAAGTGAGCGCTTGCTGCCATCTTGTTAGTTAGTAAATCCAGAAAATCCACATTCAAGGAGTGTGGTAAAGCGAGGGTGGAGCCTTGTTAGATCATAACGGTGCCCCATCTTTGTTGCTGATTATCGTGCTTCAGAAATGTATTATGTATAATAAATAAATAATAAATAAGGAAATATTACTTTTGTTTGTCTCCGCTTTGTTGCAGGTAAATTTACGTGTATTGAAGTGCGCTTCCACCTGGAGCGTCAGATGGGCTACTACCTGATCCAGATGTACATCCCCTCTCTGCTCATTGTCATTCTGTCCTGGGTCTCCTTCTGGATCAACATGGATGCTGCCCCAGCCAGAGTGGCACTGGGCATCACCACTGTCCTCACAATGACAACACAGAGTTCAGGCTCCAGGACTTCACTGCCTAAGGTCTTTTGAATTTTTAATTTAACTTTATTTAACCAGGGAGGCCATTGACATACAGTAGAAATCTCTTTTCTGAGGGCGACCTGACCAAGATAGCACACCAGTTACAGTTTAAGAAGAATTATTACACGGCTGTGTTGAATACATGATTCTGATTGGTCAATCACGGCGTTCTGCGGTCTATAATTTCTGTATAACAGACCGTTGCTATGTATCACAGACCGTTGCAATGTAAAGCAGACCGTTGCTATGGCTGCAAAATATTGATTTCTCCAGTAAGTAGCCGTGTAATAAGCGGGATAATGACCAGCTAGCGGGTTATTGTTGTGAAAGAATCTCCTTCAGGGCGATGAGAGACCCCGACGCGATGCATCGCCCTGTCGGGGATTCTTTCACAACAATGACCCGCTAGCTGGTCATTATCCCTTACATATAACACAACAGACTGGAAATACAGTCATCAGTCTGTGTTCATGTTTTTTATTATCCATCTGTATGAATCTGAATCTGTTAGGTGCTCCAATTTCCTCCCACTGTCCCAACACATGCGGGTTAGGTGAATTAGGGTCTCTAAATTGCCCATAACTGTGAATGTGGGTATGAATGGTTGTCTGTCTGTGTTTGTCAGTCCTGTGATAGTCTGGCAAGCTGGTTTTCTCACCCAGCGTGTACAGGGATGTGTTCTAGTGTTCTAGCCAGTAGAGATTTATAGTGAAGAGTCTGTTGGAGTCAAGTTCTCAACCTGGGAGAGTGAGTTTCAGCAACAAAACTAGGAGACCTCATATCTCCAGTGACATAATGGAGCTCAAGTGTATTCAGCAGGATACTGCACTGAACCCTTATAGCAGGCTTATGGCACTGTCATTACATGTGTTAGCGAGGCATGTCATATATTATTTTCATATTAAGTCAGGCCTCTGTGGATGTCACTGCACGGGACAATTTAGAACATGTTGTAATTGTTCCAGTCTGTCCACAGGCCTTCAACAACAACAGGAAGTATCTGTATATGAATGGGTAGAGATAAACAAAGGAGAGTTGGTAGTGTTCGGTGTTGGATACAAGAACCATGAAGCCTATTGTTAAATTTTTTTGTGCTAACACACATTTCTCTGTACTGAGTTTACTTTTTCAAAACTGTTCAGACACTTCTCTTTATCGACACGAAGCTCAGCACAACCGTCCTCATATCCAAGATGCACTAATGCACCCAAACAATTGATACACATCTCAGGATCAACTCTTGGACCAGAATATTTGTCTACCAACAGTAACGCTTTGTCACTCTGAACATAATGACCTAAAACAACATTAACACTTCACACAACACTAAGTGTGCTAACTTACAGTTTATGTCACACAAAATGAACAAGACATGGTGCAAAACTGTCTTTTTACATATAGAGTAATTCCAAGAGCACAAAAGTAGACTAAAGTAAGTCCAGTAATGCGACAGAACGATACACATTCACTATACGTACAGCTAGAAATATAGAAATACAACAGTCAACTCTGTCTTCTGCATTTGTTCTACCTTCTGTCCTCTCTTGTAATACACCTGGGAAAGAACCTTTGTGCACGTCTCTGATCCACCCCTGGTGATCTTCTGCAGCTATGTCCACACATCCAGCCTTCATTGTGTCCAAGAGGGACATCTGATCATGTGGCTGGTGGTCCTAAACTTTCCAGCTCCACAAGGACAAGAATTCCTCCTTTCTGTTAGGTTTTTAACATTGACATCGACAGTAGGACGCAAACATGGAGTTTGAAGAGGCACAGTTGATGAATTTGGTCATTGAATGCATTTTGTGTCAAAGCAATGAAAAGTGATTCACAGTTTAGTCCACATTGGCTTCTGTAGTGCTGACTGTGTGAAGAGGTTTGAAAAAGTGAACTCAGTATTGAGAAATGTGAGTTAGCATTTGTAAAAAAAAAAACTCTATTTATTGATGTATTCTGTATAATATAAATATAATGTGCCACCAGTGTTCCCATCATGCTTTGAGTGATCAGTGTAATGTTGCTGTGGAGTCAGTTAGCTGTGGGCTACACCTGCTAACTGACCTGTTTGTCTATTTGTTGTATTTGTTTGCATTGTACCATGAAAAGACATTCCTGCTTGCACTGTAACCATGGATACACAGACAAACTGTGTCCATCTGGTTCAAAGGGTTAAACTCACAGGCCTTTGGTGCAGCACATGTATATCTAAAAGTTTAGTTGCATATTTAGGAGGACATCCTTTATATAAACATACAGTACATACTGTAGGTAAGTGACTGTCAAAGAGAGTGTGTGCGTGTGTGTGCGTGTGTGTGCGTGTGTGTGCGTGTGTGTGTGCGTGTGTGTGCGTGTGTGTGTGTGTGTGGCTCTCCTGAGATCTGAAATCTTTCTCTGGTGGATGTTTTGCACGGGGCAACCACAAATGTGATGACACATATCATGTATCTGCTAGTGTTTGCGTGTGAGAAAGAGTCCCTTGTTCTGGTATCGTGTATGCATGAGAAAAAAAAATCATAAATATAGCACTTTGTTACATAACCCTTATTAGCACACGCATCCCTCTCACACATGCACCTCAACAACATGGCTGTGTGTGTGCGTGTGCGTGCGTGTGTGCGTGTGTGTGTGTGTGTGTGTGTGTGTGTGTGTGTGTGTGTGTGTGTGTGTGTGTGTGTGTGTGCGTGCGTGCGTGCGTGCGTGTGTGTGTGTGTGTGTGTGTGTGTCTGTGTGTGTGTGTGTGTGTGTGTGTGCGTGCGTGCGTGTGTGTGTGTGTGTGTGTGTGTGTGTGTGTGTGTGTGTGTGTGTGTGTGTGTGTGTGTGTGTGTGCGTGTGTGTGTGTGTGTGTGTGTATTTAGAGGTTAGGAGGTTTCTCATGTTTCCAGCGCTGCTCAACAGAACTTTGCACTCTAGTATGTAACACACGTCTGAATAAGTCATTATTCCATAAAGAAATGAGATTGCATCAATTTGACACCACAAGCATCAGCGGCACAGCCATGTGTGTGTGTGTGTGTGTGTGTGTGTGTGTGTGTGTGTGTGTGTGTGTGTGTGTGTGTGTGTGTGTGTGAAGGGCAGCAGCTGGAGCCCTCAAACAATGTCTGTGATGATCTTGAAGATGTAGAGTTATTTCACACAGACATTGCCATCCCTAGCCCGTCTCTAGTCGTCTTACTGGTGGTCAGCAGAACCTCATATCAACAAACAAACAAAATCTCATTTGCATTGCAGGATCATCTACACCAAGTCTACAAAAGGCCTCTGGTGGGTGAACGTCTGCAGACTGGCACTTTACTTATTGAAGTGTGTGTATGTGTATGTTTACAGGTCTCCTATGTGAAGGCCATAGACATCTGGATGGCGGTGTGTCTCCTCTTCGTCTTCTCCGCCCTGTTGGAGTATGCTGCTGTCAACTTTGTGTCAAGGCAACATAAAGACCTGCTGCGATTCAGACGGCCTACCAAGAGCAAGAGCAAGGTATAGAAATACTACTATATATATTTAAACCTGCACACAGACATGCACATGCACACACAGACTTATGGACTTAATTTATTGTTTTCTCAACTCTGGTTTGACGCTGCCACCTTGTGGTGGCATGCTGTTAGAGGAATAGCATGAGAGGAGAAAGAGAAAGGAGGGGGTTAAAAAGGAAATCCTGATGCCATTCCTGATGTGCGACAGTGGATATAAAGTGTCAGTGCATCTGACTGTGCATGTTTGAGTCTCCTGAAACACCACATCTCCCTTACTGTATTAGTGCATGATGCAGCATGACTGTAACTTCATCTGTGTGGTTCACAGTTGTGTTCTTTATTTCTCCAAACAGAGGACGAGTCTGTTGTCAGTGCATGATTAGGATCTCTGTGGCTCCGCATTCAGTCAACTCACACACACAAACAGCATTTACATGTTAATATGTCTTTCTCAGAGGGACAACGCAGTAAAAAGAAAAGTTTTAAATTTGTAGAATCGGAATTGAACAAACAAATTCAATTTGTGTACGGTATTATTATGTTGTTATTATTATGTTATTATTATAAACTGTATATCTCCTCAGGTAAATTATTGGTAACACTTTCTCTGACGCCCATGTCTTTAATGCATTATAATCTGCTTATAGCACTGTATAATTATACAATTAATACTTATAAATATCCATAATGCTTTATAACAATAATCATAACACATTATAAAGAATTTTATAATGACTTATAAGGTCAAGGATCATAATACTTCATAACTGCTGCTCAGTCACTGACATTTTTTATATAATTATAATTCCCATAGCTGTAGTACATTATAATCTTTTTTATAATGTATTAAAATCACTTTTGTAATTTATTATGATGTGACTATAAGTTACTCTAAGTGCTCAATTTTTTTTTTATATATATATATATCATTAAAACTATGCAAAAGCAACACACAAGTTGTTGTAACATTAAGTTTTACTTTACTTTATAATGCATTATAACAGTTATTATACTGCATTCTAAATATGTTTTTGATGCATTATAGTCATGGGCGTCAGAGAAAGTGCTGCCTCTGTTTGAAAAACCACATTGATGGATATCAATGGAATTATTGATTGATGAAAACCTGCATTGATCTGAAAACAGTTTAGAAAAACAATCAACAGTCATTATATGACTGAATATATGTTGAGGAAATAATTATAAATGGGTTGAGATAACTCCAGCACATAGTGTTCTGTCCAGATCCTAAAGAGCCGATATGATAGTCCTTCAGTCTGGTCAGGAATCAGGTCCTGTGGGTCCTGCGGGATGTACCATCAGCTGTCAACCACAACTTACGTACAGCATATTGTTTGTATATAATATTAACTGCTGATGTTGCTGTATGTTGTTGCAAACTGGCAGGGTCTGAAATTAAGCGGGAAAATAAATACAGGAGGATTTCAAAACCAAAGTGGGGGGGTCTGTTGGTCATCCCCCAGAACAATCTGAGTTTTAGAGACTTTGTTTCTGCGTTCTGGTGACTTTTAAAGAATGAAAATAACAAAATCATTATAATTCTGAAGTACACTGCAACAGCAGTTTTATGTTCAAACTAACTAATTTGACTTTTAACCTGATGGTGGTACCTGATCATGAACATACTGTACGTGTCACACACACACATGCATGTGTGCCTTCAACTGGCTCAAACAAACACTGTTGTGGAGGAACAGTTGATAGAAAAATAACTACTTATTTCCTTACATTTGAGTTAACAGACGCTCACTGGCGTTGCGTGATATGTTGAGCTACGTCGCCCCGCTCTTCATAGCATCTTCACCTGACAAAGTTTTACCACTGAAGTTTGTGCTTTCAACATGCATTAGTTCATATTATTTGACAGGTGCTCTATAAAGGTAACCGCTCAGGGACAAAAAACACCCAAACAAAATGTATTTGACAGCTTTTAACATTTAACACACATGTTGACTGAATGAATGGGTGCCCCCCCAACCCTGTTTTTGGATGCTATTTGTTTTTGTTTCTTTTTCCTTTTGGTTTGTGTGTGTTGATTACTGGTATGCATGCTGTCAACTGGTAGAACAGTGGAGGTGCAGGTGATCCAGAGGAGCTAGCTGCATCCCTTCGTCGTGTTAATGTTGACGACGACCTCAAACCAACAGACCCTCCTTATGGATCTATGACCAACATCTACACCAGCAACCACAGGGTAATGGCACAGTGTGTGTGTGTGTGTGTGTATGTGTGTGTGTGTGTGTGTGTATGGGCGTGTGTGTGCGCGTATGTATGTATTTGTGCATGTTTCACTTGCATGTTCCAACCAGTGTGTTGTTTGTTGTAAGTCCTCCGCCATCAGTCTGTTGACTTAGTGAAGATGTGGACAGGAACATTGGCTGAGAATTATTATAACCTGGGTTGGGCCACTGGCATAGATCATATTTATGCCCCAAACTAGCGTGATATGCTAGATTTGAGATTGAGAAAAGTTATATTTTTAGTACAGTGTCTCTAGGAAACCTTTAACATTTTGAGCAAGCTTAGGAAATGATCCATAATGGCCAGTTAACAACCTATTAAATCATTTGAATTTGCACAAGATGTGTAGTTGAAATTTTGAATTTGAAATTCCAGTTTGCACAGGAAACACATATACACAGGCTTGAATAGTGAGTGTATCATCTTGTCAGGCTGAGCAAAACAAAATACAGAGCATACATTATGAGGCAAATATGTAAAGTTAGTACTTAGTTATGAAATTCCTAAAGACATTGTCAAGACAACTTAAAATCAGTTGCTGTCTAGAGTGATGAGAGTGATGCGACAAAACACACAAACAACATATTTTTCTATCAGTTCTCCTAAAGACGCAGTGAGCAGCCCACAATGAGCTACATACAGCCTTCTGAAGTAGTACAGACAAGCCATAAAAACATGTCTGTTCCATAAAACCCATACAAGCAGGAAATCTCATCCTTCTCCACAGCAAGGTATCTGACAGATGGATGGGTGACCTGATGACCCACGGTCAATCAGTGTCCTTACTTTATGGTGTACTTTCACACAGGCCCACATCCTGTCACACACACAAACCTCATTCACTATCTACAGTGTTATAAATGCATTTTAAAGTTACAACATCTGTTTCTTAAAGAGTAAAGATTGTTTCATTTGTGTTGAAATGGACATTTCAAAGGAGAACACGTTGGCTGTAGCGTTGTTGTCGGAGAAGCCGGTATTTCAATTAGCGTGTTTCCTTAATCTCTGATGACATATCATGGTCATTTTATGAGTTATTACAGTAAATATATTACATATTGGTCCATTAAAGGTCCCATATTATAAAAAAGTGAGATTTTCATGTTTTTTTATTATAAAGCAGGCTTAAGTCCTATATAAATACTGTGAAAGTATCGAAACACTCAATCCACAGGGAAATGCACACAGCCCCTATTCAGAAACTCTGCATTTGAAACAAGCTGTCAGGATTTTCTATCCATTTGTGATGTCACAAATATACAATATTTAGACCCTTTACACAATTTTTAACGTAAACATTCTAAATGTGTCCCAGTTTCATCCTGGTGGCAGTGTATGTGAATGTCATCAGCTGACAGGAAGTACACACGGACCCAAGCTGTTGCTTAGCAACGCAATTCTGTTGCAATTCCGTCAAAATGCGCTAAAACGGAGCGTTTCAGACAGAGGGTTAATACACGCATATTCAGGCTGACAGTATGAGGAAAATAAAGTTTTTTTTTAACAATACAGCATGTAAACATGTTCTAGTAGAAACACAAAATACAAGTATGAACCTGAAAATGAGTATGATATGGGACCTTTAAGTTTCGCTTTCACTTTTACAACATAGTAGGCCCCTAATGACCCACATCTATGGTGGTTATAGCGACCGATAACGCCTATTCAATGGCCTGATAACAAACGAATCGGGTGCAGCACAAAACTATAAGATTACATTTCATATAGATAACATTTCATAAACCTTTAATAC
Source organism: Sebastes fasciatus (assembly GCF_043250625.1). Lineage (NCBI taxonomy): Eukaryota > Metazoa > Chordata > Actinopteri > Perciformes > Sebastidae > Sebastes > Sebastes fasciatus. Next base: position 7,292,031 of record NC_133797.1, on the reverse strand, counting down.
CACAATTCCCATGACAACATCAAGTGTGAAATCTTTTCTGCATTAACCAATCCAATCTGAGGCCTTTATTATATACAATCAAAATGTAACCCTTGTTCAGTGCCTTGCTCAGAGCCCATCCGTCTGTGAAGGAAATGATTACTGTATGTGACCTGTGAGCCCTTCCTCCTCTTCCTTGTCTCTCCAACAGGAAAGGGAAGTACATGAGGGCAGACCGACCTCCACAGCCGCTGTGACCTCCACTCCGAGCAACAGCAAGGACTCGAAGGCCAGCGCCAACAATACTGTAACTGTACTGAACACCACAGGAGCCGCAGCAAACACTACCCAGAATCCACCTGGGGCAGGTGGTAAAAGCATCGAAGAGATGAGGAAGTTATTTATCGACAGAGCCAAAAAGATTGACACTGTGTCGAGGGCCGGCTTTCCTCTGGCCTTTCTCTTCTTCAATATATTCTACTGGGTTCTTTATAAGATACTTCGACATGAAGATGTACATAGCAAATAGAGAAAGAAATTCATATTTACTATGTGTGCGCACACACACACATCCTTCATATGAGGACACTTCATTAACTACCTTTATTTCCTTTTTCCTTCAGCCTGACCTTGAGAACCATTCAGACCTCACTTGATTCTGAAGTACAGCGATCAGTTCTCACAGATAATGTTCAAAAACACAAAAGGATCAAGAATAAGCAAATCAAAGAGTATGAATGATGATTTTATTTCTCTCTAAAAGACACTGACGGTAGAGAATATCCAAAGAGTTGATTGTTTACACATCTGGACAGTGTCTGGAATAGTATGCGTAGACATATCCAGCATATAGATATATCCTATAAATTCAAAGTTAAAAAAAAATCTCCCATTAATGAGTGATGTGGCCCATGTGACTCAATATATATATTACTTTATTATCAGCATCATCAATCTGCTGTGGAATGAGTCAGAGCCCTGGAATTCATGTGTTGATGTAGTTGAGGGAGCTTTACACCAGAATTATTACACACTAAATATCTGGTCACATTTACACAAACTTTGGTTTATAAAAGATTCATACCGCTAGATATAAGACAATCATGACAGCTATGTGGAACTGCTTCATTTCAAGTGTTCATGTGTCTGATGATGAGACATATTTAGTTGAAAAATCTGATCTGTCAAAGACAAAGTTGAGGACTTCAAAGATGAGAAGCTTAACCTAAACCAACAGGTGTTTTTAATCAATGTGTAACCCTCACTGATTAAAAACATGTTCTAGTGCTTCAGATATCTTATCTAAATGAAGCCGTGGTTCAAATGATATCTATTATCTGGACAGCCAACATCAGATTTATAGTTTTCTAAAGCAGCATTTTGACTTCTAAAGGGCAGAGAGACTCTGAACAGAGAGCTGACAGACTCTCTCGCTGCTGTACTGTAGGTGGAGCTCTGTGTCTATCCGATGCACAACTAGAGCAGAGGTCATCTCCACCCATCACAGGTGGGCACATGTTTTATTGAGTGGACTGTGTACACAACACAAAGCTTTTGGAAGCTTATGTTAACTTGGAACTACATCTATCTAATAATTTATATATATATATCATATGATATTCACAAAAGATGATCAAGATTCAGTGTTATAAGCAGTAAATGTGCTAAATAAAATCACCATCACAGATTTCTTCTCACTAGCTTTGCTAAGCAACATGTATTAGTGCATTGTTAGTAAATTTGTGACATGCATACTCTTCTCACTTTGATAAGGTATGTATGGATGAAATGACAAGACAGACCAGATTAAACCAGTAAAACTAAGGTCTGTAGATGTCTGGTGCCCTGTGGAAGCGTCTCGCCAACATACTAATGTAGAACTCTGGACTAACTAAAGGCAGCAGGCGGGGTGCAGCTCAGCTCTGGCTCCTGGTGGAACAGTGGAGCTGAGATCGGACTGCCTCTGGTCTAATTAAAACTTTGGTCTATACTAGGTGCAACACAGCAACAGTTGAAAACAAATCAACTTTCTTGAGTTTAGTGACCTCATTATGCGCTCTCCAAGTGTAACTAACAACATGCTGACTTCTGAAGCAAATCCTGTGTGTTTGAGCACAGCCAGAGAACACTGCACAAAAACTCTGTGCAGTTATACAACTTTCAGTGCATGTGGATGTGGTTTCCACTCCATTTAAAACCTGCATGTGCTGAGGACACGCTGGTTAGACCTGTCTGAGTGCTTCAATAAGACGTAACAACCAAACAGAAACATGTGCTGCACATATGAAAGCATGGCAAATGCAAGTGGAGAAGGATAAGCAGGAAATTGACAATTACTGACATATTCAGTACATGACTCATGTAAGAGACATTTCTGCATCATTAAAGCTGCAGTCAGTAACTTTGAACAAATGTGAAAAAAGTTTATATAAAAAGTTATTTTGATAAAACTGTCACTATATCCTGACAATAGTGCATGAGACAGATAATCTGTGAAAACATCAGGCTCCTCTGCCTCCTCCTAGTGCTCCTGATGGCATTGGCAAGATTTCACAGTGCCGGTGGGCGGAGCTTGGTTTTGGCTCGACTATTGTCAACATGGCGGCCGGGTCACAAACTTTCTGAGTTTATGAGGTTAAGCTGCTGTAGAGACTGCTCGGCTCTGATTGGTTGTTTTCCTTTGGGTGCGGTGAAATCTTGCTAATGCTATTATGAGTACTAAGGCGGAGGCAGAGGAATAGGATTATCTGTCTCATGCACTAGTGGATATAGTGACAGTTTAAAAAAAAAAAAAATCTTTTATCATATTTGCTCAAAGTTACAGACTGCAGCTTCAAAGTCCAGTTATTACAAGACCTGTCACTTCTTCACTCATCTGTTCAGTGGACCCCGATGTCATGTGTTTGTTGGCAGACACACTTACACGTTGGTGTATCATTGCAGAGGTTTGAACTGTGCACTATAATGCTTACACAACCCAAAGCACCCATGGAGGGTGGTACCATCATCTGTACTGTAATTGGTGGAGATTACCACTCTAATCACGAGTCTGTGAGAAAATAGACTCGTAAACAGTTTTTTTTTCAAATCAGTCCAACACATCATGGTTAGTCAGCTATAACTGTTCCACAAATAAACAGGGCGTAGGTAGTCAGAAGGTCATTAAAATGAAACAGGTTTATCCCACACAGAGTATAAATGTGATCAGCATATTTCACGGAACTTTGAGCATATTAGGTTATAAAATATCACCGAAATTACACTTTTGTCCAAAATAGAAAGTGTTCAATCTCTGAAGAGCATGACAATGATCTTTAATTTTATGGTAATATACTGTATAGTCAGGAGTTGTTCAGATACAGTACGTCGCCCAGGACCAAAGTGATGAACAGAGGAATAAACTGATCAATCAACATCACCATCTTTAGTTCTCTGATGCTAGTGAGGCAAATCACAATAGTCATTGTTTTTACTTAAAACTCTGCCAAAAACTCACAGTATCCCTTTAAGAGCACCATAAAGTGGTTGTACTGAAGACACTTCCTAAATCCATGTTAGTTAGTTTGTGTTTAATTTTTTATCAAATTCACAGTTCTCTTTTCCTGACATTTTACTGTGAGACGTCCGCCCTAACCTTGGACTTTTCAAGACTTGCAACACTGTGACAGAGGCCAAGAAAAGCCTGAGAAAGAAAGGGGACTGGATTAATACTCTTCTCCGTACAGACGGTGAACAAAGCTACAAAGCTCCAGATATGGGAAGACAACAAGTATGGAGGAATTCACCCCGAGATAAAGACTGCTCCAGATCACAGGTGACTCCTCTGACTAATCAGTACTGTTGTGGAGACAAAGGACTGGAACAGAAAGGAGATGGAAAAAGTTTCCTTGAAGAAATGTGGAATATTAGGAACCACAAGAGCACACCCACACACAAACACACACACACACACACACACACACACACACACACACACATGAATTACACACTGTTACACCCACTTGTGTCTTACAGCTCAGCTGCCAATGTTGTGTTTTTGTCCCCTATGCTTTCAGCCCCACCTCAAACTTCTCATTCTACCCACACACACACACACACACACACACGCTGTTATCACCAAACCACACACCATACAATACATGACTGTTTTTATTCAGTTATCAAACAGTTAAGAGGCCCCAAAACCTGTAATATCACTACACTGATTCTCTGTTTGCACTATGACTAATGCAACAACTCCTGGGGTACTTTCCAGTTCACATTTATATTCTGTCACACACAGGTTTCTTCTGACTCGAGCATTTAGGCAGCTCACAACCGTAGTCTACACTGTGTGTTTTCTACCAACATTTAGAAACTCTGTTGTTTGTGTGGACATTTTTCTGACCCAATGAAACGATAGAGAGAGAAGTAACTTTGTATCTCTGCTGCAAATTACATTCATATGCAACTATTTTTTGCATTAGCAGTTTACCCAATGCTGGACTAAACATTTAAATTGACTTCATTTGAAAAAAGAAATGATATAAGTTACACATTGAGTGCCAGTGCAGTGAAAAATCAGTATGAGGAGAACATGTGGTGTGTGTGATGGATGGAAAGTGTTTTGTGTCCCATAAAAGTTAATATCAGTCAGTAATTGTTCTGAAAAGAACTTGGTATACTTTATTTTATAGTTATACATTCACATGAAGTCTGTGGCCAAACTATTGTTGGTTTATGCAATTTTGACCTCAGAGTACACACCAGTTCATTGGAACTTCATTGTGTTTTCTAGGAAACAGCTTGGCCCTAACTCAGCTGTTAACATCAGCCAATACTGCATCATGTGACTGTTTGTGTGCGGCGGTGGAGGGGTCTGCTGCTGTAGGACATTATGTGTTTTCTACTGAGACAACCATGAGTGCTTTCAGTCTATGCCACACAAAGAGAGAGGTTGGGTGGTTTTGAAGGTTTAGCCTATTTCCTACAAATAACATTTCATTTCTACAAAATATTTCTCAAAGCATAACTTGCTTGAGATATGCCATCAGTCATAATGGTCATAGTGATCTGATGGACTCTGTTTCAGGCTACTACAAGTTGATTTTATCAATCAATGGAAAATTGTCACTGCCTGAAGAAATTAAAATCACATTCAGAAGTCTAAAGTACAATGGTAGAGTAGACTAAAATATGCAACGTAGTCCTGTGTGAACATTTAAAATTTCTGCTGTGTGACTGAAAAAAAATGCATAGTCACTCATAAATAGTTTCCTTTTGCATAGTTGGCTCTGAACCAGGATCAGCATGACTTACTGAACAGTCCTACGGCTGGTTTATGCTCTGTGCATGGCCAGATAGAACTCATCTCATGTTTAACAATCGGAGTCTCCCAATAATTGATCAGTGTTTCTAGTTAGTCATTATGGAGCCAGTCTTGGACTGAACTCAGTCGGTGCATGGCATCGCACCAACACACACAAACGTTTTGGCAAGAATCCGACTTTAAAGTTTTTTGTATGTTTTATCCCATTTACTATTTTGCATGCACTCATTATCAATCATTACCTACGACAAGGCCAAAGGCCTAGGAAGTAGGTTATGTTTTCACCGGCGTTGGTTTGTTTGTTTGTTGTTTGTTTGTTGGTTTGTTTGTCTGTTAGCAGGATTACTCCAAAAGTGTGCGATGGATTTGAATTAAATTTTTTAGAGGGGTGGGGTGAGGCACAATGAACAATCAATTAGATTTTGGTGGAGATCCGGATCATGATCCGGATCGTACAATTCCCAATCCTCTGTCTCCACGTCGACTACTAGCAGCTGTCAATCATGATGTCTCACCCCCTTTTGTCACGTCGTTCAACATTATATACAGTCTATAGTCAGTCATCATGCAATATTATCATTTACAACAATAAAAGCAGACATAATGTTCACTATAATGAGTTATCCAACCCAATTTTCTGTACACTGATTTTTATAGTTTACAAAAAGAAGACTAAACGGAGAAAAAAAAGAAAGAAAACATGGAAATATTGCTACAGCATGCATGCATCAAATAACAGGTGTGGTCCTGGAAGAGTTAAATGAATGACGAGACAAAATTCCCATTCAGAGACTGCGGTGTTTCCAGTGTTTCCTGGAAGGATGTTCAGTTAGCTTGTTAACATGAAGCCTTCCCGTGCAGTCGCTGTGCAATATTTACATCAGTGTTTCCTCACAGAAATATTTGCATGGTTCTAATGAAAACAACTTCTTGCTGTTCCCCTTTGTCACGGCATTTCTGTTGTCTCTTACCAAGGACTTTGTTAAAAATCTAAAATAATTTGCTTCTAGATGTTTCAAATTTAATACTCAATGGTTTTGCTCGATAGTAAATAGTAGCAGCCATTCATTTGGTTCGAACCTATACAGCTGTGGTGCAGTGGTTATCACTATCGCCTCACAGCAAGGAGGTAGCAGGTTTGAATCCGGCTTGGGGCCCCTTCTGTGTGGAGTTTACATGAGAGTGAATGGTTGTCTTTCTGTCTCTATGTGTCAGCCATGTGATAGTCTGGAGACCTGTCCAGGGTGTACCCCTTCTTCGCCCAATGTCAGTTGGGATCGGCTCCAGCCCCCCCATGACTTTGAATAGGATAAGCGGTTACAGTCAATGGATGGAAGTACAGCTGTGTCCAAATTCCATACATACTGATATTACACATATACTATGCAGTACAGTGTTTATGGTTATAGTATAGACAACTTTTTTCTGTAATATACAAGCTGTCAATGGCCAATTTTGTATGCATGTGGCTTTGGAATTCCAGTTCCAGTTAAACTTCAGTTCTGCCTGGAGCTTTCTCTTCATCGTCCTTCATTTTTTGTAGCTATGTGTGCATACAGTACTTAATGACACACATTCTGTATGCTATTGACTTTTCTGTACTTCATGTTGTCATTTTTCAGTGAAAACACACTACATATTCAAAACCTACTTAAAATTAGTATGCAGGGCCGCCTTATGTCTTGCTTCTGCCCAGGACATGTTGATTTCCAAAGCTCCCCCCAGATTATTTAAAGGTTAAAAGGCCCTAAAGGGCAAGGACCTGGGACAACTGACCCACTGTCGGTGGCCCTGTCAGTATGTAATATGGAATTAGGACACAGCTTCTGTTTGTGGATCTGGGCAAAAGCAGAAGACCTTAATCTGTCCTGTGATGACATTCATATTTTTCATATTAACATACTTTTTCCTAGTTTGTCCTGTATCTTTATATCTAAAAGACCACCTAAAAATCAACTTTACAGTGACCATAGTTTGGTCAAAGTTAATTTTGTGTTTTAATGCATTTTAAAGTGCAGATTTGAAAAGTCCAGACTTCATTACCACACAACAGTAATGAAACTACCTCCAACAGGTTTCAAGCTCATTTTCATAACGCAAAATTAAGGCAAATCAGTTGATGCCTGGAACGAAAATATATTCAAAATCTATGTGGGAAATGGTTGTCAGTTTGCCACCGCAAACTATAATAACACTATTCTAGGAGAACCAGAAGTCAGATGGCGGCTGCCGATACCACGGTTTTGCACGGTTTTACTCTGCGGCTCATGTTAGCGCTGTTTCACAAGCGTGTCGGCCTAAAAACCCAGACATTTCGGGGGGGGAGGGCCCACAAACATGACTTTGAGGTACATCTACACTGGCACACTCAGAGGAATGAGGAGAGGAGACACTGAACACAGACAGAGCGTTGGCGTTGGCGTTGGCGTTGGCGTTGGCGTTGGCGTTGGCGTTGGCGTTGGCGTTGGCGTTGGCGTTGGTGGTCACAATGCGTCCCTGATCGCCTCCAGACCATTCAGCGCACAATCCGTCCTCAATGCGTTTTGGGGGCATTTACAACTGTACTTTCATGTGGTCAAGCACTATCCGATCACCCTAAACACATTTTAACGTCAAGTGTAAAGGGGTACTTAGTTCCACGTGATTATACACTAATGGAAACATAGTTCTGAATATCATATTCCATTTCTGCAAAATGTTCCTCCTAAATGTTACACACTGGTCCTTAAAGGTCTACATGGTTTGTTGTTAATGTACTAATAATGAAAATAGGGTTAACATGAGTATGGTCCTTAAAATTGCTCCAGTGAAGGAGTAGTCTATTATTACACCCTTTAACCCTTAAAGCTCCAACACTGTTTACACTTTCATTGCAACATTAGAGCTCTCCTGAGGACTAGGTGGGCATTTACAGACTGTGTTTCATTGGCATCTCCCTCACTCTCTTGTTGCACCTCTTTATGGTGAGAAACCTTACACCACCATCACTCTGATCAGTAGTAGTTTGATGACATCATGTGATCCCCAGCACAGCGCCTCGTGAGCCTGTAAGGATGTCTAATCAACCAGAAGTATTGAAAACATCTGTGTGGGTGTGTTTCAGTTTTCTACTTGGGGCCTTGTAGTTAATGACGATGATGATAATGATGATGATGAATTACAGCAGTTGTTGCCAGTCTTTTTCACAACCTCACAAACACAGTGGCTGTATTCGAAACCGCATAGTAGTACGTACTGAATCGCCCAAAATGTAGTATGTAGTATGTTGTATGTAGTATGCGAGCAAAAGCAAAATCTCCAGTATGCATCGGACCAGTCTGCCTCACTTACCGTATCCCACAATGCAAAGCGCTGGACAGCTACAGGCTATAGTTACAACAACAACAGCAGCCAAAAACAGCTCCTTTTTTTAATTTTTCGTAGCTATTTCATCACTAAACTCACTTCTGAAAGTTTTTGTGGCGAGAAATCAACTGTATAGATTTTGATTGTTTACAGTTTTACGATATTAGATGGGGAATTGAACATTTGCTCCAACGTTTTCAGAGTTGAGGAGAGAGAGGAGGAGAGGGAAGAGGAGAGAGAAGAGGAGAGGGAAGAGGAGAGGGAAAGAGCAGCGTCTGACAGGGCAGAGAGATACCTGCTGAGACAACATATTCCTCTAATATCTGGAGGGAGATCAGTCCACTGTTTTGTTGCTGTAACTGAAAAAGCAGTTTGAGTAAATAATGTGGATCAATGTTTTATATTTCCCGTCTCTCCTCGTTGATGATCCTGTTTGTCTCACTTCATTATGAGCTGTTAGAATAAATAGTTTAAACCTGCAGTATCTGATAAAGTAAACAGAACATAAACAACAAAATCTGAGTTCTATTGTTCGATAATATTGTAATAGTGGTACGAGTTTATTTTTTGTCCAGTGCTTTAAGAGCTGGTTTAAAGGCTAAAGCCCGGTCTAGCATACTGCAAAATACATCACTTTAACCGTCGCATACTACATACTACTGAGGAACACAGTATGCAGTATGTACTGTATACTGTATACTGTATACTGTATACTGTATACTGTATACTGCGTCGTCAGTAGTACTTTAGGCGGTTTTGAATCCAGCCAGTGTCTCTGTAATGCTGTTGTGAATCTGGTCAGATTGAATCTGGATGAGTTTACTGCACTGTTTTAAATCTGTTACACACAATACAAAATAACTCTGTACTATATGTACATTTCTGTAGTAAGTCAAAGATTACTAATTTTGTACAAAAGAAAGAGATTTTAAAGTATTTGAAAATCTGAATTTATATTGGTATGTATCAGTCATGACTGACATTGTGCTTTTTGTCCTTTGACGTGTTTTTTTTGCTGCTGTTGGATGAACCAGAACACTGTGGTTATCAAACACCTTTATAATGTGATATGTCTTCCTTTTCTGTTTCCACAAACAAATTGTGCTGTTTGGCTCAGAACTGAGTACTACAGCCTAAAACCACAGAAGCACCACTAGGATTTCCAATATACTGTATGAAGAATATATACATAAACATAAAAACATTTCACAATGCTTTATCTGAGCCATGGGTTTTGAAACTGTTATGTTTGCTTTGTATTTATCCTTGTATTGTGCTGAAAGTGTGTGGATCTGTGGAGAATATTTAGTTATTTGTGTGCTCATCACCGGTCTTAGTTCACCAAAGGAAGCCGACTACAGTCGCATCAAAGCTGGACTGGATTCTGTTCTGGTTCCATTTCCTATCTCAGAGGTTGTATTTCATCAAACACATTTTTCAGACACATTTTTTAACAAAATGTCACATTACTCACACCCTTGTTGTAAGTTCTCTGTCAGAATTAAATGTCACATATCTTTCAAAACACAACAACTAAGTCATTATATAGTGTATGCTAACAGAAATTGTGTCATGGTACTGTTTAATGGTGGAAACTCAAGCAAACCCCTCGTTTGTTGAGTAGTTCTACAGAGTTGAGAGCATGCACACTATTTTTTGTAAAATAAGACGTGCATATTTTACATAGTTCTAATTAAATTCTATTGGATTAAAATAAACATAGTGGCCTCTTCTTAATGTCGACTGTCTTTCCGTTCTTGTCTCTCAGGATAAGTTATATAACGCTGTCTTCGTGGTCTATCTAATTGTGTTTGTCCACCAAAGCTCTGTCATAAATCCAGTTTTTACGCTACATTTTTAGATCCTGATTGTTTTACTTATATTCTGTAACAAGGTCAAATATTTCAGTCATCAGATGTCTGGATCTGGAAAGCAATGACCTCCAATGGTTAAGGTTACGATAGGTCGTCGGGCAGCGAGTCTCGTGAGAGTTTTCGCACATTTTCGTAACTTGTTGGTTACATTTTTGACACGACTCGTTCTCAACTGCTGCTAGCTTGAGTTGATAGGTTTGTTTAAGCCCCGTTGGCTACATTAGCTGGGTGGTGGCTTTTCTTTTAGCACTTCTATGGATTGTTTTGTGGATCTTAAAGCTGCAGTGGGTAGAAATGGAGCAAATATGATTTCAAAAAGTTATTTTTATAAAACAGTCACTGTATCCTGAGAGTAGTGCATGAGACAGGTAATCTGGAAAAAATCATGTTCCTCTGTGTCCTCTGGTGCTCCTGACGGCATCTGCAGAATTTCATAGACTGGAGGAAAACAAGCAATCAGGCTGGTCTGGAGTCTGCCGTCTCTGAGCAGCTTTCAATCACTCGTGAACTCCGATCAAGGCAGCTCTGATCAAATATGAATCAATATTCTGTTACTGTAATGTGTATTTCTCTCCTCAAATGTTTCAGAAAACATCTTGTATTGTACGGTTTAGCTGTAAAATGAGAAAGTTTGTGATCCGGCAGCCATGTTGAGATCAGTTCAGGAAATACCAAGCAACGCCCACCAGCCGGAGCACAGCCAATAGGAACGCACTCTCTCTGAAATGACCTGTGATTGGCTAAAGTCTCCTGTCACGGGTTAGATTTTCTAAAGCTTGAAAACAGAGCCATAAGGAGGTGCAGAAGTCTAGTTTTCTCTCAGAACACTTTTGAGGAATTTTATTCTGCTGAAGCTTTAAGCTTTTAGCACTTCTATGGACTTCTACGGACTGCAAGTATGATGGCTGAGTGTGGATCTGATGACGATCACGCCGTTTCAAGTCTGAAGAAAAGCAACGCTCGTCTGGAAGCCGAGCTCAAAGAAAAAGACGAGCTCATCTTGGAGTTTTTGCCATTCAGTCATTGCCACGGCTTCTGCGTGCTTACAGAACACGCCTCTGTTAAGAAGGTTGTTTTCCACGTTGGCACAAACAGCACTGGTCGGCAAAAATCCAAACTGATGAGAAGGGATTTTACTGGCCTTTTTGAACTTGTAAAAGTCAATGGAAATAACATTTTCATTTTAGGCCCCATTCATACACTGTGTTGGGGGGTCTGAGTACTTCAGTGGGCTTCTCAGCCTACACGAGTGGCTTCAGGCTCAATGTAGAGCTGAAAACTTTTTACAACAATTTGGATCCATTCTGTGAGTGCTCGGCATTCATACATACAGTATCTCACTGTGCTCTGTCTAGTGCAATCCTACCCAGTGACTTCATTACAGATCACAAACTGGATATTTATGTCTCACAGAAACCTGGCAGCCACAGAATGATTTTCTACAGCGAAACTCAGCAGCCGTTTTACATATGCAAACCCCGTTCTTTGTTCTTTGTTTGTAAAACTAATGCCGCTCTCTCTACCTGGTCAAGCTTCCTTTGCATAGATGGCTGTCTACATTGCACCATTACTGTTGTTCTCTACAGACCACCCAAGGCATCTAATATTTTTATCACTGAGCTCTCCACACTTTTAACGACCCTTAGTGCAATGTCTCCTAATATCATCCTAATGGGGGATTTTACTGTTCATTTTGATTTTCATTTAATTATTAGTTTATTTGACAGGGACAATACATGTAGGCATTGTTACACTTAATTAAAGTGCAACCGATGCAATGTATATAGCACACAATGCCATGTATATTGTCTGCTGGTAGTGTTTTTGATACAAGTGAGGGTATTTACTGTATGCAAACATGTATGAGAAACTGTACATGGCTGGTTTAACTGTTCATGAGAGTGATGGCGTATGGAAAGCAGATCCTGTGCCCTGTTGTTCTGTCATACAGTGCTCTTTGGTGTGTACCAGAGGGGGGAATCTGAAACTATTCATGTCTAGTATGTGAGGGGTCTGCCCACTGATTTTTACTGCCTGTTGTCTGAGTCACCAGGTGTACAAGTCCAGGAGAGAGGGCGGGTTGGGATCTAATAATCCCTTCTGCAGTTCTGTTATAGCCCGTTCTTGTCCTGGGCTGTACAATTAATCAAATGGATCAAATCTCAATTTCAATTACGATCGAGGCTTCCAAAGATTCTGAAAACAAGGTCATCGCCTTAAAACGATTATTGTGTCGCATTCTGTTTCGCAATGACGCTCTCGTTTTGTCTTGCGTTATAAATCCAACGCACCCCGTTCCTTTGCGGGGGTGTGCTTCCACCCGGCTCTGCGGGTCACTGACGGCCGCCCGGTGTGAGAGGATCCCCTCGTGGGAGCTCACTTCGGGGCTGGCTGTGTGTTTATAATTAGATTGTTTCACTATAGAGAATAAAAATGTTTACAAGAGCACAGAGTTCTTCATAGATCTAGCCTCTTCATTTTGGTCTCAAAGTGCACCAGGTTGATGCATTTAACAATTTCTGTTCTTTTCTGTTCATTGTTCTTTAACAATGTTCTTGTAAGTTAATGAGCAATCGTGTTAAATAATCAATATTGAACAGAATAATCGTAATTGTCGGATCAACAACAGGTTGAACTACCCACCTGGTGCAGGAAGTACATCCTCTGCTGGGCCTTTTCTTGATCTGCAACTTCATGTCACGGCAGATCCTGTAAACCTGACGGGTGACATCTCCAGATTCTTGCAGAAGAATGGAGGAAGGATGTCAGATAAGGAAGACGAGGGAGGGAAGGGTGTAAAGGAAGGAAGAGGGAAATGTAGGGATGTTTCTGAAACTCCATCTGATATTCTGCAAGGTATAAATAGTGGTGTTTATTTATATACAAAAAAAAAATTGTTATTTCCAGATGTATTCAGTTTTATTTGTAGGAAGTCCATAAGGAAAACATCACTATGCAGAAGTTCACTGGAAGTCAGTGTGCTTTACTAAGGACCAAACTGGTATTATTACATGTTTGATTTGTAGTTATTTTAGCAGCTATTGGTTTCCATTCATTTCAGCACAGTGTTAAAGTCAACATGCAGAGACCTGAAGTAAGGTATCACTGAACACTGTTGCATGTTGTTGCATAACAGCAATTAGACGGATGACACACAATAAGTTAACATTGACGTGAATGTGAGATTGACAGCTTCTTAAAAAGTTGTCCAAGTTTTTTTTTTTTCTTTCTTACAAAGAGTGACGTGTGAAGAGCTCTATAGATGAAACAGGATTAAGAGAGGATCGAAAAGTGTAGAAAGAGGAGGAAGAAGTGTAAAGGAAGTAGGAGGAGGCAAGAGGGCAGGTACAACAAGCTGGATAAAACCTGTAATTATTATTCTACGGAGTTTACTTAGCCTTTGACTCTCTCTCTCTCTGCTGTTTGGATAGACTGATAGGCTGAGAGAGAGAGAGAGAGAGAGAGAGAGAGAGAGAGAGAGAGAGAGAGAGGGAGGGAAGAAGGGAGGGAAAACAGCACACAGCTAAAAGAGAGAAAACACAGGGTGAGAAAGTCTGTGATTGTGTTGCAGAGAGCAGAGAGAGGTGCATACACACTCAGAGAAAAAAGACTTAGAAATTTCAGAGACAGAAAGAAGAGAGAGAGAAAAGGGAGGGGAAGTTGAGAAACAGAAGGAGGAAGACGTAAGAAGTGAAAGGGTGTTTTGCTGCTGTGCTGGGATCATGTCTCTAGATGGGAAGGTGGCTCTGGTGACAGGGGGAGCTCAGGGCATCGGGAGAGCCGTGGTCCATTCACTCCTGCAGAGCTCAGCCAAGGTCGGTACTGCTCAGTCTGCCTTCATTCTACTGCTTCAGCTTCACAACCTTTTAACAGAAGTTTCACTGCTTGTGTAGTTGCTTTATCACTTTACAAAGTAAACAACTTTTGCTGCCATATGTTCTCTGATCCCACTGACAGGACTGTTGCCTCTACTGCTCCAGTACAAGCTGGACTGAACTGTCATTGATTAAACTAGAATGGACTGACTTTACTCTTACACCGCTTTAAGTCCTTAACTACTTTAATGTGATTGTTTTAACTTCATGGAAATGTATGGGAAACATTGTTATCTTCACTGCGTTATCACATTTTGATAGTAATCTTTCATTGGCACTGCACAGCTGTACAGCATGCTTTCAGAGGGTTTTAAGGTCAGTACTTGTTGAAACAGGGCCAGTGTTAACATGTCTAAAAAGAATAGTATTCATACACTGTGTTTTAATAATGTGGCATTTAAAAAAACAACTAGTAATTAGACAATGAAGGAAACTTTTGAACTTTTGCATTTTGAAAGCAAGAAGGGAAAAGCCAAAAGGCTTTTGAAAGAGGTAAATACGTTTCTGAGAACGTCCTTCACACCCTGTGAAACGAGGCTAATTGCGGTGCAGAACTAACATGAACATGTCATTAGTCTTGTATTTGTGTTCCTTATCTGAGCAGTGCTCAGCTGCTGACTGAGCTGTTCACAGCACACATGTCAAACCACAGACGCAAGCAGAGGAAGTAAGCAGTACACTGTAACACCTCCCCAGCTTTCGGTGGCCACAGTTTTTGCCCTATAGGAGGCTGAAATTTGGCATGGAGGTCAAGTGTGTGCGTGTGAAGGTGTGTGTTCATGCCAATCGGCAAAAAAGGGTGTGTGGCAGTGAGAGTGGCCGATAACAAAAAGGCTGCTAAAGCTATCAACGCTCCACCTTGGACAAACACATGAAGCGTTTGTCATCATTAGTCTCAGCAGGTCGGCGGTCAAGTGTTTGTGATGTTGTCTGTCTGTGTGTGTGTGTGTGTGTGTGTGTGTGTGTGTGTGTGTGTGTGTGTGTGTGTGTGTGTGTGTGTGTGTGTGTGTGTGTGTGCGTGTGTGTGTGTGTGTGTGTGTGTGTGTGTGTGTGTGTGTGTGTGTGTGTGTGTGTGTGTGTTTAGTACTAGGTTCTGCAGAGATGGATTCAAACATTAAAGCCAGGCTTCCTCCATCTCTACTATTTGTGTGTGTGTTTGAATTTAAAAAGTCCAACTCACAAACAGAGTTTCGTCCTCCAGGTGGCCGTGGTCGACCTGAACAAGACATGTGGCGAAGAGTGCAAGGCACAGCTGGACGCCGAGTTTGGAGAGGGCAACTGCAACTTTATTCCGTGTGACGTGTCCAACGGAGACGCACTGAGAGGTAACAACTGACACCAACTTACTGCTTGTTGAGTGACACATTATGAAAACTTTAGAGATAAACATACACAAACACATGCAGTGCAGAATGACTGTTCAAAAGACGGTTGAATTCATTTTAAACCTCCTCTCATGATGAATGGGGAAGTGACTAAAAGGCTCAGGCGAAACCGGCTGCGACACAATGTCTGTGACATTAGTGAGAACAGTTCTGACTAGTGTGCACTCATGGTCCAGCTAAGACTAAGCTTGTCTAGTCATCCTTTATTTAGTCAACACACCTGCTTACAGCTCCACAGAATAGTGCTCTTCACTACCTTCTCCTGCTGTGCTTGCATATGGTATGTGTGAGTGTGGGCGTGTCCGGGTGAGAAAGACAAGAGGCAGAGAGTTAAAGTGTGTGTAAGTGAATGAGTGTCTTAGAGTGAGCGAGAGAGTGAGAGAGAAGAACAAGGTTTCGTTGTCTGACATAGAGAGAGTACTATATCCCTGCAGGCTAACGGCTGTGGAATGCTGTTTGGTGTTGCTCCTGACTGTGTGATAGTACTGCTGTTGATGTGGACACACAGAGTAAGCCTGCTCGGAGCCGATGACAGTGTGGGTGTGTGTGTGTGTGTGTGTGATAAGAAGAGATTAATTGTGTTTATATGGATGCATGCATCGCTGCTAGTATGCAAAACGCGTGCAGTTGTGTGTGTGTTTTTGTGTATGCGTCTTCAGTTTGTCTGACTCATTTGTGGAGTTTGTGTGTGTGTGTGTGTGTGTGTGTGTGTGCGCGCGCGCGCGCGTGCGCGTGTGTGTTAAAAGGTCTGTTAAAAGCAGGTATGTTTATGTCTAATTGCGGGGTGTCCAGGTGTGGAATGCATCAGGTGATGACACATGCAGGTTAAACCAACTCAGGTTTTTCCCTTCAGCTGTTCATCCAACCGTGTCTGTCTGCTCACATAAACAACCTGCTGGTGGCTCATTGTCTAAGAGCACTATATATATATATATAGACATCGTCTGCATTGTCTTTTTGTGGATATTAAAACAACATGTCTGAAGTCAGTTTAAGTAACATTTGGTTACTTTTGATTCCTCCTCCTCAGTGTTAAAAGAGCAAAACACATTCTCTCATACAGACATTTCAAAGGAGATTTTCTTCTCCAAATGTGTATGTGCAATTAGTTTATTTAGTCCTCTAACATTCTAAGTAACATAAAAAGACAGGGACAATAATGTCATGTTGTAGTTGTTATTGATAACCACCTTTACTAAAGAGAAGTGTATCTTTGGGATAATGTCTGATCCTGTGATGTTTCCTCATCTTGTCGATGGCTGCGTTATACAAGACATTCAACTTATCTTCGTAAACATGAACATCAGCAGATAATGTCAGTGTGGTGAAGGAGTGGCTCAGTGGATCAGGGTACACTGTAATTGAGTTAATGACACCTGTGCGTGTATAAACAGTGTGCTCTCATGATGGTAATGAGGCTGACTTTCTGTCATGGCATACATTATGTGCCAACTTTGCTTCCCAACTGTGTTCCTCTTTCCACAGTGATCATCATACAGTCTTGATGATTGTGAAACAGTGTTCTGATTTATAGTTATCAGGGAGTGAACTGAAGCTGAAAGCCATGGTTTTCAGCTCTTATAAGATCATGTGTCGATGTTGTAAGTCATTCGTCATTCCCTGATGGCTTTTTGTTTCTGTGGAATAGATGCGTTCCAGAGCACGGTGGACATGTTTGGTCGTCTGGACATCGTTATCAACAACGCCGGCATCAACAATGAAAAGAACTGGGAGAAGACCATACAAGTCAACCTGGTAGGTCAAGTCACTTTTCCTTTGTTTGTATGAGGCTCTCAATGACCCTCAGGACCACGTCCCCGTCAGGGAGTGGACACGTTTACCTGGTTTTTAGCTTAAAGGGTAACTTTGGTATTTCTCAACCTGGACCCTATTTTCCCATGTTTTTGTGTTTAACTGACTAATCGACCCGGTCTCCAGTAAAATGACATTCCCATTAGGTGTTCCTAACATGCAGCTGCAAAGTTAGAACAGAGTGATTGATAACAGCCAGGTTTCTTGTCTGCGGTGCAATGTGCTGAAATAGTATAGTTACAGTAATTGTGAGCACAGTTTTTCTCTCTTTCTTCTCTCTTTTTAGGTTTTCTTATGCAACAAAACTACTTTGTTAGGTTTGGGCAGCAAAAGTACTTTTAGGTTAGGCATTAAGTGCATAATAATAATATTATGAAACAAAAGTATGGTAAAATAAGTTAACGTTGGCTTGGTTTCACACGGGACATGAACAGTGGTCTCCTCAGTGAAAATCCTGTGTTTGTTTGAGGACCAGAGAAATGCTGAATGTTTTCACATCAGTTGTGCTAGCTAGCTACTGTTCACAGCCATACTAGCCAACTTTAAAGGTTCTTTATACGATATCCAGGGCATTAATATAGCAGCCCACAACTATTGTCTATGTAAAGATATAAGCCCCAGGTTAAAAGATGTTTCTAACCAGTGCAATGTGAAAATGCGGTGCAGGAATGCAGAAAATCTGCTGTTGAATTTTTCGCCTTTGCATTGCCGTCTTCCATTTTCGTCATTGAGGCCCAATGAGTTTCCTCCTAAATAGTGCCGCTCCACACAAGAAAAACCTATCCAGACAGAGAATGTCTAAGGGACTAACGTTAACCACACAATACATGAACTAATCAAACCTAAATGTGGTGCGAACATTAGCTGTTGTGACTAGCCCCATTCCGTGACTAACATATAACATTAGCAAGTGCATATCAGCTATCGTATCCCAGCTGCTGGGCGATGTCAAGCCATACGTTTGTTTTCCTTTAATTTGGTTGTTGAGGTTGTAGTGTTTGTCCTATTTTACTGGGTGTAGAGAAGAGGACGGGCCGTTGTTATTCCCAAACACCAATAGTCTGAAAAATGTCCCATTGGACCAAAACTACACTCTTTTACATCAGATTATTATTTCGTTTGCATGCAGGAATGTAATTGGTTAAGCCACTTCCAAGACAAAATACCATAAATGAGCTAATATTAAAGGTGGGGTTGGTAGTGTTCTTCAAAAATATTTGTTGTTATATTTGTTGAAATGCTCATTACATCCTGGCAGCAATCAATAAATCAAATGCTCTGACGGAAAAAAGAAAAAAATCGGGTATCTGTGGCTGTCGCAGGACTGTAATAAGGTGCCGAATGAAATGAGTGAACGACCTACCTACCAAACTACCTGCATGCCTGCTGAATGTGAACACAGTATCTGTTTTTGTATGTGCATTGGCGCTGGCTACACTATGTAAATGTTTTGTCTGTCTGTGTGTCTGTTTTAGGCTTTGATGACTTTAAGAGGAAGAAATTCCTCCTCTTCAAATGATGTTATAAGCTGTGTGTCCCTCAGGGCTCTATCTTACAGTTCATCTTTGTTTTCCTTGTGCGTGCTCTCTTGGTAACATTATGCATAGTTCAGTCCTCCTCATTCAGATATTCTGATATAGAGTGTTTATTATCGTTTTTGGTGTGTTTGAGCAGGTAAACACCAAACCTGGATAAGCCTTTACCCTATTTATGAGAAACCCGAATACGCTGGAGTACTCCGATACTGTTGCATGTATACACCTTGACCTGGTTATTGAGCGCTGCTGGCTACCTGTGCAGGCGCAGCTTCAGCCAAATAATGTAATAGAAACACAGACAATGGTGGCAGTGAAAGCAAGAGAGAGAGAGAGACGGTGGATGGAGCAGGACAGGAGTGTCGTTTTACTGTTTTTTTTAATTGTGATGAGGCATGAAATAAGCATGCCAAAACTATGAATATCTTTACTTATCAGTAGGTTCACATATTCTTTACTTCCAGTTCTCACTTCCTGTGTCAGTGCTGCACTTGCCAAGATTACCAGTGTGACCATGTTGTCTCTTTATCTTTATAGACCTCTGTGATTAAAGGGACCTACTTGGCACTGGAACACATGAGTAAAGAGCACGGCAAGGAAGGAGGCACCATTATCAACGTATCCTCTATGGCAGGTAACAGATACACAGTAGTGCACACACACATACACAGATTTTATTCAACTGCTAAAGGCAATATTTACCAGTTTGTGACTTTGATGTGTAAAATCAGTTCCCCTTTAAAAAATACTTGAAGGAGATAATATTGATAAATATATGATTTTGAAAGGATATTTCATGATACAATGCAAAAAGAAATTCAAATTTTATACAAACTTTTTGACAGAACATGTACATAAATTGATTTGGCACCAGACCATAATGGGGACATCGTATCAGTTTAACTTGCAGCGTTAGTTTGAGCTTCAGAACTTTGGTTTATTTAATATAGGCCAAATTTAACTTTGCAGGAATGAAAGCAAACAGGGGTAATGTGGAAACGTAATACAACCCATTCAAACACATTGCTTTCTGTCAGTGCATCTATGGTGTTTTTGGTCACTTACTACTAAATATTCCTCAAACTGAATGGCTCAGATTGCCATCTAAATGGACTGCATTGGTGCTTTTGGTGTGACTTCAGTGTAGCTATGGACACATAATGTAGTCTAAGGCTCCACTAATTCCCCTCATACAGCAGGTTAACTAAGAACAACAGAGTGGGTTCATCTTTAACTGCAGTATACACACACACGCCCTCACGTGATCCTCAGGCACTCTTTAAATACTTTCACACACACATTCCACTGATCGAACAGTGAGATCTCCACTGCTATTTTAAGTTGTCTCTATGAATGGTTGAAATGTGGATTATGTAATACTATAGAGTACTGAGGAAGAAGGAGAATAACATGACTGTAGATTGACCTTGTTGGATGGTGGGAAGGAACATGTGCTTTCATTTCTCTCTGAGTCAAGACCTGGGACCGTGCTGCATTGTAGCCCTTTGAATAGTCTCAAATTACAGAGTAAAGAATAGGAGTCAGTAATTAAAGGGTAACTTTGGTATTTTTCAACCTGGACCCAATTTTCCCACGTTATTATATCTAAATGACTAACAGGGACAACAATCTCTGAAATTGTTCCAGTATTGAGAGAGAGCACTGTAGACGGCAGCTGCTCACAGGCTGCAATATGGTGCTATTGGTTTAAACTCAAGCCCCCAGGAAGTACGCTAGTAGCCAAACGGCGGTACTCCAAATTCCGTGTCCGTCACGTGATGCCATTGGGCCCAAAAATACTTATTCCCATAGGCTTACATTGGGAAAGAGACATCTGTAACTCAGCAGATCATTTTTTTTTTAGGTGAATCAACTTCCCAGTACGAACACTCTAATAGCCCTTATTTAAATCTTTAGGTCCTAAAAGTTGTAAAATGCACTAATAACCGAATGCAGAGTTATTTCCCTTCCTCCTACCCGGACCGAGGCTGGAGCGAGGGCTGGGAGGCGGAGTTAAAGGAAACGCTACTGCGCCTGCTCTATGGGCCCAATGGATGAGGAAGATCTTTAGACTTTATAACTCAGCACTCAAGCTAATCTGGCTTCATGCACCACTGAGCAACTCTCATCAGAACGAACGGGAGCCTCCAACGTTGTATCCAGTTCTCTTTATATGTCCATGGTGGAAACACCAGCTAGCAGAGTGTGTTGTGTTGGAGTACAGAAAGCGTAGCTAAGTGTTATCTTAAAGATTTTCAATGTCATGACTGAATATTTACATGATTTGGACAATGTGGATGAGGTCTTAGAATTTGATTATTTATATATTATTTGAGCCAGATTATACAGATATTCAGATTTGACAACGAGACGTCTCCTTGAGTGGGACTTGGACACAATAAGAAACAAATGGCAAAGTAAAAGTTTAACGTTTTCACCTTTTAGTGAACGTAACGTTACATTGACGCTGCTCACTTGCCCTCGCAGCTCGTTTGGAGGCTCCGGTTACAGTGTTATTCCTCAATACTGGACCAACTTCAGAAATTATTGTCCCCATTAGTCACTGAGACACAAATAAATAGGAAAATAGGGTCCAGGTTGAAAAATACCAAAGTTGCCCTTTAACTTCTGTCTAATTTAATTTGTGCAATAAATGTGTGAGATATAAATGTCTGCAGAGACACTGAAACTTCAGTTCTAGTTGGAAGCACATGGCTTATGTTAAGCTCACTACTCCCCAAACATTCTCCCCTCTGAGACGCGCAAGGATTTATTTATGTCAAAATGTCACGGATGATGAATTTCTCAAAGTTTCTGGAAGCATGAAAAAAGTTCCTCCCTTCCTCGAGTGTGTTATGTTGGTAACACACACCAGACCAAAAGAAACCACGACAGGTTAGCAGAGAACTGAAACTACTGGATCTGGATCATTCTGCACCTCTGTGCCCTTACTATCATAAATCGAAGACCCCATGGGACCTTTTGCTGCTTAGTTGTTGGGAATTCTGGAAATGTCACTAGATTTCTCTCTCGTGAAAAGATAGCATGTTAGTTCTCAGTTCTTCAGTCCCGTTTGGTTAGACTGGAGACACACAGAGCCTCATTGTACTAAATAACAATACCACTGGGACCTGGAATGTTACAAGACTTTCTAGGGATCCAAAGTTATCTCTGAAAACGTTGTCCCAACTGGATCATTTTTCCTTTTTTACTTGCTGCTTCTGTTCTCCTCTTCTGGGGCCTCGGCTCTGAGCAAGTTTATTTGGGGTCGAGGATCGTCCAACAAGCAGCTGATGGTGTTGCTACTCTTCTATAGTTTGGTAGTAAAATGTCCATTCAGTGTAGGTTTTGTCATGTTGGTGTGTGGAAGCAGTTCCTCCTGAAGGTAATCTGACCTTACTCTTAAAGGTTGTGTGTGAACTGTATGCAGCTCAGGAAATCAAGGCGAACTCCAATCAGTCTGTGGTCACGGTAGTCAAAGTGTTCTTATATCTGACATACTGCGCTGACAGGTAGAGCATCCTAAGATTTAGCACCACAGACCACAGTTTATGTAGAAGTCATTGCTGCTGGAATATAACTTTCTGTCAGCTAGCCTCTGCATGTTCTAACTAGAATGTTTGACCTTCGGCCTGCCAACTATAAACCAAGAGAAATGAGATCAAATGCTTTGCAGTTGACTGAAGCATCCAATATACAAGGAAGCATAGCCTAATATAGGAGACAAATGGAGGCTATGTAGTATGCACCAGGCTGTGTAGTAGACAGAACTGTTCAGTCCATCCATAACATTAACATTCACTGCCTCAGTGTACTATACCAGACCATCACTTCCTTTTTGCAATATCTCCCCAGAACATGCCATAGCACGAGGATGGAGAAATGAGCGTCATTTTTAAAGGTCTTTTGACACTGCCTGACAGATGAAAAGATAAAGTCAATATTAGCTGAAATTCTGGTCTCAAGCTTTGCACTAATCAGTATTTTTGACATGAAAGGTGGAATGTGTAACATGTAGCAACACGCTCCAAAGAAATAGGGGCAGCATTTCACTTCTGCTACTGGGTCCATACTAGCTAAATTTATAGTCATCATCGGTCATCAGTTATTGAAAAAAAAAAAAAAAAGCCAACTACTAACTAACAGCAGGAAAAGGATACGCTAAATTCAACCAAACTGCTGCAAATCACCGATCAGAATAACACTGCTGTCTTATAATGTTCACATGTGGCGTCAGCCACTCCTCTCATAGACACCACAGACCACACACCTGCTCACAACATCACTGGAACTTCTCTAATCTTATCTACCCCACCAATTCCACCACTAGGGATGTCACCATATCATAAATATAGTAGTCGATACCATAACCAGTGAAATTCCAGGATTCTCGATACCAATTCGATACCATGGTAAAAACAAAAGCAAAACAATAAATCCCATGTACTTCAACATCCACTCCTTTATTACCGTTGTTATACTGGTTTTTATTAACAGGTCATAATTCCCTTTCTATTATCTATTTCATATTGCTGTGAAATATCTCCTTCAAACAACTGGATTTACTCAAGTTGTTCTCCAAAAACTACATTTTACAAGATTACATTTGAACGCATCATGATAACGTTATAATTTACCTTTGCCCAATACTCAGTTTTTACTGAATAGAGCCTGAACGCATCATAATGCAAATCAGTGGCACTTCCTGTTTTAAAATCGGCAGGATGAGAACATGTTAACTTCAGCTGTTAGCAGCTGGTAAACAGCACAGTCCTGCACGGAGCGAACAGCTAACGTTAACTAGAACAGTGTGCATCATTTAGGGTCGTTATGAAAAGAGTCCAGAGATGTGTTGAAGTTGATGTGCAGCCCACAATAAAGTTAAATGTGTGAACTTTAGCTGCGGTCCGCATGTTATTGGATACAACAACAATTCAATGTTATGTCATGTTATGTCAATCACAGATCAGTCAAACTGACAAACAGAGGTCGGTAAAGGACAGCAGATAAGTTAATAAAATATAATAAATAGCAATAAATAGAGAAAAAAAAGAGAAAACAAATAGATAATAAATAATCATTGTTACATGATTTATCACGTAAGGGAACTGTCAATAAAAATCTCACATGAAATGACGACTGTCTGAGTTTAATAACCTGATAGCAGAAGGAATTAAAGAGTTGGAGTAACGGTTAGTTCTCCTCAGAGGTGCCTGATAACAGCGGCCTGAAGGCCTCAATGAAGAGGTTGGCTGATAATATTCTTTGCCTTCTTTACAACCTGATTCTCCCAGAGGGAACACAAGTGTCTTTGTTGGACTCCAGTAATCTTGGAGCAAACCTTAACAATTCTATAGAGGCTGTTTTTGTCCTTAATGGTTAAAGGTCACCTATTATGCAAAATGCACTTTTCCATGTCTTTTAAACATCAATATCTGTCCCCAGTGTGTCTACAGGCCACCATAGTATCATAAAAGACCATCCTCTCTCTTTTTCTCCTCCTCCGTTTGTCTGGAAATGGGTGCAGAAAAAAAAATCGCTTTTTTTCCTTCTCTTCTGACGTCATTAGAGAAATGCAAGCCATGTAAGGGTTTCCTGGTCGAACCAGAGAGAACCTTCAGTAGCTGACCCCGCCCCACAGCGCGTCACTGTCTCTCCTCCTCAACCTAACTTGAGCAAAGTAGCTCCTACAGTTAGTCTGCAAGAACCAGCAGAACAGGCTTCATGTACTCCCATCATCTAAATATAACATGTTCTTTCACAAAGGCTTTATGTAATTACACTGTTTAAACAGATGATATTTATATATTATATATATTTGATGTCATGCATGTAGCAGAATACAGGTAGTAAATAGTGACTTGTAAGCAACACAACACGTTTCTGTTTCACAGTCAAACTTTATTTGAGAAGACAGATGACAATATTAATTATTCACAGCATTTGTAATCATCTCACCTGTTAGTTAGTTATGTTAACATGGTACAGGAGAAAGTCTTCAGCTCTGGTAAACTACAGTAAGCTAAGCTCCGGTGGTCTGTAGTCATGGTAACACAGAGACAGCTACTACTGTAAATAATATACCATTACTCTGATCTTCCATACATTTATCTTTTAGCAGAAATAATGAACTGACTACTGTTTCACATCTTCTATTTTCCACCCTGATGGTCGCTGTGTTTACACACCGTGTCATAGCGGTAGCATGTAGCTAACCCGTTAGCATGTAGCTACATGCTACCGGGTTAGCTTTGTATCTCCCATCTGCCCACAGCTGTCTGCTCTCAGCTGTCTGCTCTCAGCTGTCTGCTCTCCTCTGGGATGATTCTGTCGGTCATTTCTCACAGATGGATCTGTAAAGACAGACGTAAAACAGAGTGTATGTTTACGGTTTACAGAGTTGATGCATGAGGTAAACACTGAGCTAACCAACAGAGCTATAAACAGCATTATTTACCTGAGAGAAACCGTCAGGAAAACCTGGAATCTGGACCGCAGATGTTCATCATGTGTCGCCGATTTCTGATCAGATTCCTCCGGTAACGTGCGCTGGGTGAAGTTTCTGGTTTATAAACTTTAAAGTGGTTTATAAACTTTATTCTAGCTCCTCTCTCTCCACTCGTCTCTCTCCAGAGCTTCTCCGGGAGGGAGGGGGAGGGGGAGGGTGACGCTGTGTTGTTGAGGACGTTTGATTGACAGAAAACGCTGACCAATCAGAGCAGAGTGGGAGGAGACAGAGGCTACAGACACAGAAATCAGCACTTTTGGAAATGGGCTGAAACAGAGGTTATAGAGACATGCTGGAATGCATGATCTGATTGTTTTTTTGAAAAAAAAACTTCAGAGACATGGTTTGGAGGTGTCTGAGACCTATAATAACTAGTTTAAATGGAGTATAATATGTGACCTTTAAGCCACTGAACCAACAAATAAAAGAAAACAGTCCGTTAACCGGCTGGCGGCTGCAGCGTTGTCCCTCAATACTGGACCAATTTCAAAAAGTGTTGTCTCCGTTAGTCACTTAGACGAAAAACATGGAAAATATTCCACTAGGTTTGCAGGAATTTTTGCTGCTGTATGTTTTGAGATTCCAGATGTTTTAATACGATTCCAGAAGATGTTCTTGCTTCTTGTAGTCAAAACACATTATCTTGTAGATCTAGAACAGTTCAGGCTCCAGTAATCGTAGATTTGTGATAACATCTAACACATTGTGATAATACGTACTTCCCATTCCCATGGCAAACACAGATTTGTCCAAACATGGTCAAGCATACTCCAAGCAAATTGTTTTGGGGGGGAAAGAATGTGTGTCTGTGTGTTGGTGTGTGTGTGTGGGCTGGTATATGTATGTGTTTTGAATGATGTGGACTCAGATCATATGAGACGGATTGAGCTTACAGTCCTGTTTGTTTTACTTTTATTACACCAGCTGTAAAATACAAATAAAAAATATCTTGAGACTTGTACATTGTGTCCTCGACAGCAGGCTGCAACTGTAGATGTAATTTGTGAATAATTTTTGTTACCCACTCTGTCTGTCATAGCATGTGTGTATGTATGTTGCTCCTTGGGGTTCCTGTAGTTAAGTAATTTATCTGTATTTATTCTTATTACTTCTTTATCTTTGTATTTGCATCTTCATATGTTGGCATGAAGCCTTGAAACAGGTGAAGGAAAGTAAAAGCAATCTCTACACTCTTAGATCTCACAACCTTTTCTCACAAATATGTTAATCATTTTTAAATGCAATTTGATAATGCCAAATTGTAAAGTGTATTTTCAATGAAAGTTCATTTTTCTACAGTGTATTTTATTTCAGTCACACACTTCTCCCTCTGGCTCATTAATACGGCTCCTCAGCAACTGTTTATTTAGCTGTTTTAGAGGCTGATCAGCTGCTTTTGATTATCATGGCTGAATAAGACTGAAAAGGTTTTTATTAGTTTTTTGAGATTTGCAGGGAGATTAATACTTTTAATTAATAAAAAAAATAAGAACATCCTAGCAACAAATTAATTTCAAAGCACTACCCATCAGATAAGATGAATTTTATGAAAGAAATTAAAACATTTTTTCTCTTCATTGTGGGAAAACAAAAACTGTAGATTGAGACGTTCTGAGAAATAGGGGCTGAGCCTTACAGTATCTCACTAAACCTGGATCAAGTGACCCTCCGGTGGTTAAAATGAGAAGTTGCTGTTCAGACGCAGCTGTGTTTGGGAACAGCCCTGATGTGTCCCTTTAACGAACTAACACCCTATTACTCTACTTACATAGCCTGCGTGTTTAAAACTCACAGTAAATGGAGCGACGCTCTGGTGAAAACACTGTATACAGTAAGTGACACCGAGTTGAATTCTGCTCGTTCATGAAAACTGGGTCACTGATTGTTCTTTTCTCTGCGTAACGTGTTTGTTCTCTTGTCTCCTCTTATTCTTTATAATTCAGCCTTCCTGCATTCTCCTCATCAGCCTGTCTACACTGCTACTAAACATGGAGTCATTGGCTTCACTAGAGTTATGGCGGTAAGACACACACACACACACACACACACACACACAGTAAATAAGACAGTATAAAAGGTTATATCAGGTTACATCTTTTGTAGAATGGGATGTCCTCCAGGCAATTCAAAGCTCAGCAGTTCATTCCACATGTTCTTGCAGGATGCGTCCTCTCAGGGCGACTATGGCGTTCGTATCAACGTCCTGTGTCCGGCCTTCGTCGACACTCCTCTGCTGCAATCGGTGGAACACGAGGACAACATGGGCAAGTTTGTCAAGTTCAAGGATGATTTCAAACGCAGCATGAGCAAGTTTGGAGTTTTACAGTAAGTTTAAGTCACACGTGTTACTCGTGGTTTGCCCAATTAAATGTCTCTCCTTCTTTGTCGGATCCTTTCACCTGAGTTCAGTTTAACACAATTTATTGGTGAGATATATAAATGAAATCTAGATTCCTGCAGCTTTTCTGAGCAGCAAAGGTTTGAATTTACAGTCTTGCCAATCTTTGTGTTGATTAAACATGATCAAGTTTGGCACTGGGTCTGGAAGTGGAGCCTCAGTACTGATGGTGAGGAGGTGGGATAGATCATCTCCAGCTGAGACTGTGCAATACAGAAACAGTTGATAGAGAACCCAAACTTGCAATATTGTAACCCTAGTTCTACGAGCACAGGCAGAGCCCTCTACTGGACTCTATGGGTAATACTCTCCTCCAATCACGAGCATGCATTCGCCCACTGATAATTTGCATAAGCGTAGCCGGCCAATCAGCACATGCCTACCTACATGCGGACCCCACAGTATATAAAGCAGCAGGCATCGCTGTCTGCAGAGCCTGTGTGAGTTAGAACATACGTATACATGAAATTGTTTATGTTTGGTTCCCTCATGAGCAAATGAGAATGTTTGGAAATAGTGAACCTCAGTTCACTGGATGACACAAAGCATGAATTAGCCAAAAAGCTCTTGCATCCTCTGCCTTACAATAAGCTCTTGTGTCGTTACGTCTGTTGTTAGGCCGTAGATAAGAGCTGTGGAGTGGTCACGAGCACAAAGCCGGAGGTGCAACATGTGTTTCAGTAGTGTTGAGCTGTTTAATGTGCTGACAAATTACTCTTTCTACTTAGGATGTCAGATCTGGTGATTTTCTGTTTGTGAACTGATTTGCCATTTGGCTCTTTTCCAACTTTCCAACTACAGTTAAATTGTGTGCTCTTGAAAACACTCAGAGCCACTCAGCTTCTTTCTGACCTTTTTCTGTCCGTGTTCTGATTACATTCTGATTTCACACAAGTGGCCCAGAGTCCACTTGGCTGCTGAATGATACTTTATCTTTCAGGAAACCTGACAACTGTTTATTTGGAGCTGTTAACACATGAAATGTCTCAGAATGATGCATGTTTTTGGGATACAGTGTACACACAGCATTTTTACCTTTATAAAATGTTTAACTATGTTATGTATGGAGCTGTAATGTATGCAAACACATACAGACAACGCGGTGTGTTTCTGTGTAACGTAAAGGCAGATGCCTTTCTCATTCAGCGTCCTTGTTATGTTCGTTTTAATGTTACACTACGTTGTCTATCACCGTCCCGTCATTTACCGCTTTTTGTCTTCCTCACCGCGGACGGCCAGGAGCTCAAAGTCTCAAAGTCTCGCCATATCTGTATTGTTCTCGTCCGTGTGTGTGTGTCTCTCTTTTCTGTAATATCACCTAATGCCCTATATCCTCTCTGTGTTTACCTCCAGGCCGTCATTGATAGCGGAGGGCATGATGAGGTTGATTATGGACGCCAGTCTGAATGGAGCGGTGATGAAGATCACCTGCTCCAAGGGAATCCACTTCCACACCTATGAACCCATGTCTGCTTGAGCCCTGATATAGTGGACTATACACTGCTGCTGAGGAGAACAATACAGGGCATTATCCTGTCTGAACGCAACACACCAGAAACTGTTTCAGCACATCTGGCTGCTGCTGGACTTTATCAGAACTGCGTCAGAGCATCATTTGGATTCTACAGGAAAAAGTGACCTGAACAATATACTTGATCGTGTATATAGGCCTACGTACAGGTGTCCAAATTAACAAATGAATGCGTTCCAAATTATGATGATCGTAGGCCTAATTGAAATTAGAAAGTCCAGTGTTTTAAGGTATAAACCTTTGGCAAACCAAAGTTAGCTTTCTATGTGTTACAGGAAATAATTGACATCCACCACATTGTCATCCACCTCAGATACAAATGATTATGCAGCTTATTTTATTAAACAGTGTATTATTTAATAGCTGATTTATATGATGTGTGTAAAAATAAAATAATAAATAATAGTTTAATACGGGAGATATGGGACTCATTTATTGATATTCTAAAGAAACCAAGACTACATCTACATCAGCTGCTTTAAACGGTCTTTTCGTGTGAAGCATCCACACAGTGTTTCCACAGTGGACCACCTGAACAGCATAAAAAAATGGCAAGTCAAGTCAATTTTCTTTGTCTAGCCCAATATCACAAATCACAAATTTGCCTCAGGGGGCTTTACAATCTGTACAGGATACGACACCTTCTGTCAAAAAAACACCCTTTTAACGGGGAAACAATATGAAGAAACTTCAGGAAGAGCAACAGAGGAGGGATCCCCCTTCCAGGATGGACAGACGTGCAATAGATGTCGTGTGTACAGAGTAACAACATAATGAAAATACAACATAAGACAATCCATATGACAAAAAATAATATATATAATGTGAGAAGGTGGATCCAGGAGGATGTCAAGCAGCTACCAGGCAACTGAGCAACATGACCTCCTCTCCACCATGTAACCTAGAGGGAGGACAAGATTTTAGTTTTTAGGTCACAGTTGCTTCGGTGATGTAAACGTATGTTTCTCATGCCAATAAGCCCCTTTGGACTGAACTAAATTGATAGAGAGGCTAAATCTCCTCGAGGACGGAGGTCCAGGTGTGTCATGTTGGAATGAGGCACCAACAGCCACGAGAAGCAGAGCGAGGTCCCAGAATAGCTGATGGTCCAGCACAGAGAAGCCTGAGTAAAAGGAGAGAGGGCAGAACTACTAGGCTTAAATTATACATTGAGACTGAGACCAATCCGCCAGCTAACTAATTGAAAGTTAGGGCAAAAAAGATGGGTTTTGAGTTTGGATATAAAGACCTCCACAGAATCAGGCTGTCTGATGTCCATAGGGAGGTTATTCCAGAGGAATAAGAAAAGCCTGCTGCCTTATTTTTTACTCTGGGGACAGACAGGAGCCCTTTATTCTGAGAGATGAGAGTCCTGATTGGAGTATAAGATTTAACCCCTTAACACCCGCGGGCAGTCGGAGTGTTAAGTACACAACCATGCCATGTACACAGCTGCTATTTGAAGTGGTTGATCATGCGACATATCTTTGGAAAGCTAAGATTCTTGTGATTCGAGTGATGCACATCATTTCAAGATACAATCACAACCACAGGTACAATCAACGCCTATGTCAGACCACCAACAAGCAAACAAACGATTAAAACATTGAGGCAACTCACCTATGAAGTCTCATTAGTAATCCACCTATAGAAAAACATCCAACAAAAATGGTCTTGTTACTTTGGCAAAGGTCCAGATGATCCAATCCAGTAAAAAATATTTAGTTGAAAACACAATATTATATCAATAAATACCCACAGACTGCTGATGTATTATTTAAAATTGGCCAGCAGATGTGCTAATCTTCCACGTATTCTCTGTTATAACTCCAGTTTGCATGTAAATACTGCCAATATCTTGGTATCAAAATGTGTGGTTTTTGACAGTTTTGGAGACTTTGGAGAGAAAACAATGGTGAAATTGAGAGAGAAAACTAAATATACGCTGCAAGAAGTCATAGAAGAATGTACTCGGCGTGAAATTAATGAGTCTGGAGAGGAAATATCCGAGGAAGACAGCGATATGTTGATGGACTCCGAGGCAGAGGCAATGTTTCTGAAGGGAGGAGACATTTCTCTTGACAAGTAAGTATTTTATTATATTATATAATGTATACATTGCTGTATAAATAACATAAATAAGCTTTAGTTTGAATTATGAGTATACATTGTGTGTGTGTGTGTGTGTGTGTGTGTGTGTGTGTGTGTGTGTGTGTGTGTGTGTGTGTGTACCTACTGTATATCTGTGCCTCCCCTTTCTGTGATTCAAAGTAGTTTTGTAAGTGACTGTTATTTCTTTATTTTCACATAATAGGAAATCCATATCTGATGTAGAATCAGATATGGAATGGGAGCTGGATATCTCCGCCCCAGTCAGCAAGGGGCTGCATAGAGTGGAGCAGAAGGACAGTTCCTCAGTAGAGGAGTCACGTTCCCCAACTCCCCAGAGAGGTTCTGCCAGCAGGAGAACACCAAGAGGCAATGGACAGGGGAGAGGCAGCAGGAGTCAAGCTGGGTCATCTGGAGAGAAATGGAATGATGTTTGCAACCCAGACATAACAACACGACAGCCCACCTTCAGACCCACCCGTTCATCAGGACCCTAGCTCATATGTACAGCTACGTACCTTTCATTAGAGCCAAAAATTGTGAAAAAAACAAAAATGTAATTATTAAATTATGAAGCATTCAAGAGTAGTAGCCTCTTTTTCCTAGGTATGTGACCATGGTTACGAAGGGTCCTTTTGGAGTCTCCAAATGGCTTTTTTTGGAAAGTGCCTCGACATGCCCGTAGAAAAAGGGAAGAAATCTGAGGAAGAGCAACAGAGAAGGGATCCCTCTTCCAGGATGTAATGCAGTCTACTGCAGTTCAGCTTCGTATTCTGTTTCACATTTCAGTTTCAGTAGTGCAGTTCAATGCATGTTTCTAAACTGTAGCATTCGTTTTTTTGCTGTTTTAACTATCTGTATGTTATTTTTTGTATCAATATGAGTGCAACACAATAAAGACAAGTCTTGTATAAATATGCAGTGGTTGCTTTATTTCAGTATTTACTTCTTTTCTTTTTTACAACAATAGAAGAAAGTAATTCAGATTTATACCCTGTATATACAGTACATACTCATACTGAACTGTTAGCTGGAGAAAAGAAGGAATCCTTATCAATCAATCAATAATTCAGTCATTCAACAAGAACCTCCCCCCCCTTGACAACTGAAGCACATAACAGCTAACCAATATCAAAATCTACCATTACCATGAATCATCCTCACAGAATCAGAAATGTATTGTTTGTTGACGTTGACATCACCACATTTGTTGGCTCAGTAAATTATAAAATACAGTTGACTAGTTAGCTGAAGCACAAACATGTTATCTTCAGCCCAGTTTTCATTTCTTCTTCCTTTCTTCCAATCTGTAAACCCTTCACTTGGAATGTCCTCTTTGTGCGTGTGTCTGTGCGTGCGTGCATGCGTGCGTGCATGCATGTGTGTGTGTGTGTGTGTGTGTGTGTGTTAGAAGGGGTTGATGCGGAGTCCTGTTCCCAGAGGGGAGAAGGGGTTGACTTTTGCCCACATTAGAGCATCATTAAGAGAGATGGCTGATTTACCGTCCTCCAGCAGAAACACTGGACCCTGAGCACAAAAAAAAAAAAGAAAACCATGAGAAAAGTTGTCCAGACATGTTAGAGTAGATACACACAAACCAAAGAATAAAAATAATAATAAAATAAAGAAATACACCTGTATCCTGTGTCCTGTGAAACAAGACTGCTGAACATCTGAGTGGCTGGGTAGATTGGAGCCGGTCACATAATCAGCACCACACAGGACTAGACCAGCTGAGAAAGGGAGAGCATTACACAGAGGATGTATTATTGACTATCACCAGGTTTCACAGATTACATATTAATATTAATTATGGAGTCTAGAAACATAATACTTCATTCTGCCTCCTCTGCTCCTTCATTCATTTCTCTCTCTCAGCCACGCTCCATCCAATCAGAGAGCCACTTATAACATACTGTAGCAGCCAATCACTAAGTCTGGGGCTTATGTTGCTGATCCCAGAGTACATGTTGAGCATATGAGAAGTGTTATATTTCCATAAACTCCCTTGATAAAGGATGTTTAGAGCTGTTATTTATACCAGAGTGTGTCGGCTGGATTCTCCTCTCGAGACAGCTGAACTCTTCTCTTTGACACTCTGACGGAGGACTATTGAAATCAGACAGAGATACAGTTGTGAAGTTGTGTTACATGCACATAAACAATGTAGAGGTATTACAGTGATGACAGTCACTGTTAGTGAATTTAAACATATGGTAGTATGAACATAGAGTAGATGTAGATCTGGATTCAGTGTGTGAGTGTTTTTGCACCTATTCAGGAGGCTGGCAGCAAAGGCAATGATACCTCATACTTCTCTATATCTGGTTCCATGAATCCCCTGGGTCACCCTCTATAGACCCTTTTAGTGCTGACGTCATGATTACATGACATTATAACACGGCTGTGTTGAATACTCGATTCTGATAGGTCAATCAGATCTGTAAATTCTCTATAACAGACCGTTGCTATGTATAGCAGACCGTTGCTATGGGCGCAGCTCTGATGTCGGACTCTGGAGGACCGTTTTTGTGTTAAAATATTGATTTCTTCTGTGGCAGGTGACACAGACCGGGAGAGGGGAGGGGCAACCATGAGGGAGGGTTTGCCGACATAGGGCTACCTGCAGGAAGAACTTTGTTTGTGCCATTGATTCTTGCCAGTGGAGTGAGGCAGGTGCACACCTGGTGCACACCGCAGGCTTAAGGTGTGGTGTGGTTTAAAATCGTTTGCAGTGAAATCAATCACGTGTGACTTATAAATGTGTGAATTCACTTAGTGTGTAAACGCCTTGATTTGCAGTGTATACCAGTGTGTTATTCAGCCCTGCCCTGTTAGTAAAGCTGGGGTTTAAACAGTGAGTAGGTTACAGCGGGGGATATGAATTGTAAAGTTACATTTCTGTAATTAAAACTTCTACTCTTTTAAGTTACTCCCTGATTGTCATTCCTTAGCCAGCACTTGTGGTGGGTGTTACACTTCAGTAAGTAGCCGTGTAATAGGCGGGATAATGTACAGCTAGCGGGTCATGGTTGTGAAAGAATCCCCTTCAGGGCGATGAGAGACAGAGAGTGCAGCATCGCCCTGAAGGGGATTCTTTCGCAACAATGACCGGCTCGCTGTACATTATCCCTTACTTGTTAGCTGGAGGCAAAACAAAAACATTATCTTTGTTTGTGTGTGTGTGTGTGTGTGTGTGTGTGTGTGTGTGTGTGTGTGTGTGTGTGTGTGTGTGTGTGTGTGTGTGTGTGTGTGTGTGTGTGTGTAACCTACTTGCTGTTGCTTTGCGTGCAGGCCCGCCAGGCATCCAGCTCCACAGACAGCTGCTCAATCTTCAGAGGAACACACACCTCCCTCCGCTTCAACAGCTGACTGAGAGACAGAAAGAAAGAACACGGTTGGACTGACTTACGGATCGTTCAACCGGATTATTATTAATATTATTGTCATACTTATTATCAAAGTAAAGACATACTGAATGAGCAGCTTTACGTCAGGCATCAAATTATCACCGTATAGCCCGATTTACCCGATTTACCCGATTTACATCATACAACTTTGCTGAACATGTTGTTGCAGACTCATTACCTATTCTACAAAGCCCAATGATGATCAAAGTATAAAGACGATCCTGGAATTTATAGGTACTGTAACTGGGGGAGGCATCACATGGTGATTTTACAGGACTCCCTGTTAGAGCGTTATACCGAACCCAACAACAACCCACCGCACCGTAACCAGAGGTAAAACAGAGGGTTAAAACTAAGAGGAAGCATTTAGGTGCACAGTTAGAGTTCCTAATGTTCCGAATCACTTAAAGGAATACTTCACCCACAAAATGACCATCTGTATTATCAACTACTCACCACCGTGTTACCTTGAATGCTTGAAGAAAGCTGTGTTTTTCCTCTCAGGCCTCCACGGTTAACGAAGAATCAAAAACAGAGTAAATCCTCGATAAAGTGAAGTAAAGAGGGGGCGCGTTTAACAACAGCACGACTATATCGAAACATCCGTTTATTAGCTCTCACACAACTCATGCAGTATAATCCGAGTCGTATGCTCACTACTTCCATAACATGTGCATCTTCACTAAAACCTCGCCATTTAAAACCCCTCCACAGCTACCGTCTCAAAACAGGTGGCAAACGCCGCCTCCATTTACTTTAGTTCATCAAGACTTTTCACAGGCCGAGTGAATGATGTACTAATGGTCATTTTGGGGCTGAGGTATTCCTTTAATGATATTAAAGTTGTCATGATGACAGCTGGGTACATGTCAGATATATAGTTTATAATCACAGTCGTCTGATTGGTCCCCGTGCCTCTAGAAGAGATAAAACATCTCTATAAATCACCGGTAGTCTTCACCACAGACGAATCAGACGTATGTGGATGTTTGAAATCTTTTTAACCAGCACCATATCTTTTTGACACATGCAAAACACCAGACCATGTTAAATAAAGAAAGATTAACACACACACACAGATGTGTGTCTACCTGGTGTATTCGTAGAGTGCGGGTACGATGCTGGAGTACTGTCTCCTGACGGCCAGCAGACCTCCGATATAACCACACAGGATCAACAGCTCACTGCGGATTCTGCACACATACACACACACACACACACACATAGACCTGGATGATGATCAAGTCTGACAATGTATGGGAAGTTAACAGCATAATAATTAAAATATCTATTAATACTAATACTACTAATAAAGTAATAGACGTTCTTACTCAGTCAGCTTGGCCGTGATGAGGCAGTCGGTTCTGATGTAACTCATCAGGTCCAGGATTGGCTGAACACCATCCACGGTCCAATCAGGTCCAGACAGCTGTTCTGGTGAGGAGGAATGATGAATCTGATTAATCAGTGATGTATAAGACACACATTTAGATTACTTTCTTCAGTTGGACACTGTCAGCAATGAACGATATGCGTATATCTTTGTAGGTTTGATACATTTTTTTGTAATTCACTTTATTTTACACCAAATCATTCAATCAAGATTTTTAGGGTCTTCATAGAGATTGTTTTGGAAACTGGTTCATTCGTAGATTACATTTGTAACCACACCAGCATGTGGAACAACCATATATATATATATATACACAGAGAGAGAGAGAGAGAGATACAGTATATATACAGTATACAAAAGTAATATATTAAAGGTCCTTTGAATGGGTTTGTGTCATGATATTGTTACGGTAGATATGTAAACACACACACAGACACACAATGAAGCTGAGCTGCCGATACCTTTAACGTGATCCAGCCCT
Source organism: Sebastes fasciatus (assembly GCF_043250625.1). Taxonomy (NCBI): domain Eukaryota; kingdom Metazoa; phylum Chordata; class Actinopteri; order Perciformes; family Sebastidae; genus Sebastes; species Sebastes fasciatus. The sequence continues at coordinate 7,255,088 of NC_133797.1, read as the reverse complement.
ATCCAGAGGGCGTTCTCAGGTTCAGAGCTCAGCAGGTGGAATTTAACAGCTGAAAACACATCTGTTTCAGACATGGCTGCTTCTGCCAAGGTCTTACATTCCTCTAATGAAGGGAGACCGCACTTGAATGACAAACAACACATAATCGTAGTCACGATAATCATCACAGATATTAATATCATCAACATCAGACATGGAGCCTCCATTCCATTTCATCCAAAAACCTGTCTTAGATTTAACCTGAAGGGGAAGTATCATGCTCATTTCCAGGTTCATTCTTGTATTTTGGGTTTCTCCTAGAACATGTTTTACATGCATTATACTATAAACTATTCACCCTCTGTCTGAAACACTCCGTTTTAGCTCCTGTGTCTTTAAGATCCCCTCCTGAAAAAACCCAGGCTGCTCTGATTGGCTAGAGAGAAAAATATGGTGCACCTTAACAAAGGTAGTTCTCCAGCAGTGGGCAGTATATATTCTAATGAGCCTGCATGTGACATAGGAAGGGGAGCCACATCTGATTGGCTGGTTGAATCACATGTTTCCTGATCTAGACAGCCCACAATAAACTGACTGAGTCGTCTTATTTCACAGTTTGTGGGCTGGTCGGTACTCTAGATACCCAGATGAATGTGAACAAGCACTGAAGAAGTTTTTCATTATATGTCCCCTTTAATGATTGTCTACTCACCCTTTCATGAAATTGGTTGATTTCAGCTGCGCTTCCTGGGTAAAACGCACACAGCTTAGCCAATAAAATGTGGTTGTCAGGAATCATTTGCAGAAGGTCAGCTGAGAGCTCCCTAAATGTAAACACGGTAGACATGGACTACACCTTAGCAGCAGCCACTGTAGTCACCCTATAGTCCTATGAGCACAGATGGAGCCCTCTAACTTTAGCTCCCTGCTCATCTACACACTGAAATTGATAAATGCAATTCAGCATTTTGACTGTGGTGTGAAGTTCAAGCTGAAAATAGGTTGGCAGTCACTGGGCTCCACCTGTGCTCAACGAACTAAGGTTTCAATCAATGCATAACATTCAAAACTAGGGACATGTGTCATGATGCAAACCTGTAAACAGATGGCTTTACACCAAACCAAGTATGGTTATCAGCTAGCTGGATATGGGCAACATGGGGACAACGTGGGGACAACATGGGGACAACATGGGGACATGAAAAGATCAATATCAAATATACTTCAAAGTAGAAAAAAAGCAAATCTAAATACAACATGTCAAAGGATAAATGAGCAATAAGAAACTAAAAATGGAGCAGTGTAGTTTTGAAGGTTTACAGAAGAATAATAGAGGTTACACTAACTGGGCATGCATGGGACGCAGACGTACCATGTAGGTGTCGTCATGTACTTCCTGGCCAAGAGTTCAAGACAGTACGCGGTGCTCTGATTTGCTGCCTCTCCTAGGACGATACCCACACATGAAGCCAACTCCAGCTCATTACCTCGGATATGACTCGACATGGCTAACTAAAAGCATAACACACACACACACACACACACACACAGATTTCTTGTTATCATTAATGATCAGTAAAGGAGAGACATACACACGTAGGCAAAGTTGTTGGTACCCTTCCGTTAAAGAAAGAAAAACCCACAATGGTCACTGAAATAACTTGAAACTGACAAAAGTAATAATAAATAAAAATTCACTGAAAATTAACTAATGAAAATCAGCTATTGTTTTTGAATTATGGTTCAACAGAATCATTTTAAAAAACAAACTAATGAAACTGGCCTGGACAAAAATGATGGTAACATTAACTTAATATTTTGTTGCACAACCTTTTGAGGCAATCACTGCAATCAAGTGATTTCTGTAACTCTCAATGAGACTTCTGCACCTGTCGACAGGTATGTTGGCCCACTCCTCGTGAGCAAACTGCTCCAGCTGTCTCAGGTTTGAAGGGTGCCTTCTCCAGACTGCATGTTTCAGCTCCTTCCACAGATGTTCAATAGGATTTAGATCAGGGCTCATAGAAGGCCACTTCAGAATAGTCCAATGTTTTGTTCTTAGTCATTCTTGGGTGTTTTTAGCTGTGTTTTGGGTCATTATCCTGTTTGAGGACCCATGACCTGCGACGGAGACCAAGCTTTCTGACACAAATCGCTTGATTGCAGTGATTGCCTCGAAAGGTTGTACAACTAAATATTAAGTTAAGGGTACCATCATTTTTGTCCAGGTCAGTTTCATTAGTTTGTTTTTTAAAATGATTCTGTTGAACCATAATTCAAAAGCAATGTCTGATTTTCATTAGTTAATTTTCAGTGAATTTTTATTTATTATTACTTTTGTCAGTTTCAAGTTATTTCAGTGACCATTGTGGGTTTTTCTTTCTTTAACGGAAGAGTACCAACAATTTTGCCTACGTGTGTATGAAACTGCACAATATTCTTGCACAATGTGTATGTAACTGATGTGTGTACCTTGACATTGTCCACAGCGAGGTGGCAGCATGCTGCCAGGACAGAGCATCCGTCCTGGAAGTACCACTCAGCTAGTTCCTTACATACCTTATGGAGGAGACTGGACAGAAAAAGAGCAAATCTAGCACACATACCTCATCTCACAAATATTCTGGGATTCACTTCAGAGAGCAATTAAATCAGGTTACAAGCGTATTCAGTATTCTACAAGTCTCAGAGTGAAGAAGTGTTGCTAGCTATGAACAAGCTACACTATAATTACAGATCAGGATTCATCGTATTTAGCCCAGAATGCATGATTTTAGTAGTTAACCCTGTAAACCTATCGAAAAGAATTCATTTAATTTGCACACTTGCCAACCTTGAGACAAGTTTGAGAGACTTTGTTTCCTGCATTCTGGTGACTTAGCAAAAATAATAAGTAGCGACACTGCAACAGCATTTTAAATCTTAAATACTTTGAATTTTACTTTTAATTCTCAGGAAAGAAAACTGAATAGTTTGCATCTCTGACGTGAACTTGTGTAAATCTCTGTTGTCTATTGTATATTCATTGGAATTCTCATAGTTTATTGATTTTAAATTCAACCTGGCGTCGGTATAGCTAACGCTATCGGCAGATCAGCGCCGATTAAAATACATTTCTAGCCAAATGGAAGACATGACAGTAATGTTACATAACTTGCTAACAGACGATATAATGTTAGACCATTTCACAGTTGTAAACATCCAGATGTGTCCCAGTTTATTTCCTGTTACAGTGTATGTGAATGACACAATCTGTTGCCTAGCAACGCGATGCCGTTGGAACAGTCTATAAGTACCTTGTGTTTAGAGTGCATGGAGAGAGTGGAAGAAGAAAACCTAAATGCTTAATCTACTTAGAACATGGGGTAGTGGTGCACTCTGGTGGTCGAAATAAGTATTACAACAACAAACAGTTACCGGTTGGCTGCCAAACTACTCTGATGTTTTCCTGCTGTAAACTGTAGTAAAGTGTTCCCCCCCTAACGTTAGCCATAGTGCCATTGAGTATCAATACAGTATGTCAGCTAACAGCAGCTTCAGTCCAAATGCATCTGCAACTGTTGGTTAAATGTTAGTTTCAAGTTCAGTTAAAATTACGCACCAAAGGTAGGAACGTTGTCATTGGTGTGTGTGTGTGTGTTTGTGTGTTTGTGTGTTTGTGTGTGTGTGTGTGTGTGTGTGTGTGCTTTACCTCTGGTATTGTTGTCTGTTATCCACATCATTATTTGTGTGGTTAGCTGCAGAGCTTTGAGGTGCACGAATGTTCCCTTCACATGCTCCCTAAAAATATAGAATATTACTATTTATGATTTTCATCATTTCTTATCAATATTTTATTTTCAACCATCCGCATCTATCAGTCTGAAGGAAACTACTGTACCTGTGCTATTATTAAGGCTTCCAGCAGTTGTCCTCTGCCACTGAAGAAAGTTACAAGTTTCTTTATGTCTCCTGTTGCGATGCAGTACGGGATAGCATCATCATTATCCTCAGCCATCAGCTGGTCAGCTCTCCTGCAACATGAGCATATTAAAATTACATATAGAAATAACATAAACAATTTGCAACCCATAAAGGTTCAGCATTTATCTTTTAGTTTGCATGTAAATTATAAATACGTTGGTCAAATTAAGGTGGCAGAATAAATAATCCCAGTTCAAATCAAGCTGTTCGACTGTTTGCCTAACAAACACTCCTGGACGGGTCTCTGACTCTGTGTTGTCTCGTTGTGTTTTTACTTGTAATTAATTATGCATTATTATTTATTATCTAAAATGATTCAGGGGACACTTCCTGATCTGCTGCAGCTTTCCATAAAGCATATTCTGAGTATCTTGCCACACAAGATATCTGTTACTTTAGATAAACAATTTGGTTCAAAGAGAATTATGACTTTTGGAAAATCTGGTAAAACCCCAAAACAACAAGCATGACTTACATCGACTAAACAGCCAAACAAAAGCTCCACTAAAGTCTACATGAAGCATGCAGGGAGTGGAAACAATACGCTGTTATCACGGGATACATTTTGACATGTCATAGCAGGAAAAGTACAGGTGTAAATAATAACATTAATCGTAGCTGCTTTCTATTTCGGTGTGCCACTTTCAGGGTCTTCGTATTGTACATGCTGGCTCACTGGCTCGGATTACTGGGACACCGAATGGAACAGAGCCATCGTTAAGACCAGTTTATGCTCGCTGTGCGTGAAACAAACATGACATCATCACAGCGAAGGTTGAATTTTTGTAACTGGGCGTTTGCTGCACAGCGGGGCTTTTCAGACATGACTGCCACAATAAGATAAAAGCAAATGACTTAAATTAGGAAGTAAAATAATGAATTAGAAAGACAGCTAATTTGTTTTTAAATGCTTTAAAAGCAGGAGATCTCTATTTTGCCAGCCAGCCGAATCATGTTGTTGACGGGATATTAAACCTTTCATCCACATGAACTGAATTTGAAATGTGAGAACTGAATGTAGAAGTACAGAGAGTTGAATTTTCAGTGAGGATCAAATACAGTTTCAGAGCAACTGAATTCAATTTCATAATATCACATCCAGTTTCAAGTTCATTGGAATTCAGTTCCAAACTAATACATTCCATTTCAAACGATGGGATTCAAATTCAGTTTTTAATGCAATTATTCAGTTTGAGCAATTCAAATTCAAATATAAATGATTCAAATTTCAAATCAAAGTTTCTAGTGACACACATTTATGCCCATAAAGGCACACCAGTGTTGAAAGTTGCTGACCACATTTTGACCGTCATGTTTAAACATTGGTCAATTGTAAAATTATTTTTTGCATCGTGGCTATGAGTCTTTGACTATCTTCCTTCACAACTCAGAAATCAACACATCTCTGTTCAGTATGTACTGTAGGTCGTATTATTGCATTGGATTGCACTGTACTGTCCAAGTCCAGTTCACCATGAAAACATGTGCACCAGGACATGGAATATTTGTGTTGTTTAGTGGAAAAGCTGAAACAACAAACTTCAACATGGTTTACCTCTGCATGAGTTTCTTCCAGTACTTCATGGAGACTCCTGGAGCCACGGATAATGCTTTCTCCCACTGGAAGAGACAAACATAATGCTCACCCTCCATTATGGCAGTATAATCATCATCTTTTGTTTTCATTTCTGTCTTTTTCTGACAATAGAAATGGAATCATTAGAAATATACTTCAAGTTAAGAGCTGACAGGTTTGTGAGAAGAATCTCTCTACACCTGCTGTAACTCTCCACTGTGTCACCATTCCTTCATGCCTACGGCTACATGCCATCTCTTTTCAACTTCTATCACCTGAAAGCTCTAGGGCTTCCACTAAGACAAGCAAAGCATTTGATGATGGCAGAGCCAAAATGGAGGTACAGATATCAGTAACATTAGTGTTGACAGTGGTAAAATAGGATGGAAGGGCTGAAGTGGAGCCAGCCAGTGACTGAAGAACATGTTGTTAAATAGTCCCGAACAGGATCAGTACCAACACAACTAACCAAGTCTCACTAGTGTCTGAGTCACATGCTTTCTGGAGAGACAAATTATTACACACACACACACACTCCATACCTGTCCAAGCTCCACCATTAATTCACAGTATCGTTGAATCTGTCCCAGTCTTAGATGGATGTCTGCTGCTTCTTTCAGCCTCTCCTCTTTACTGGGAGCTCCGATACCTCCTCCAAACTTAGACATCTTGACTATAGTGAGCTCCTGGGCTTCAGACTGAGAGACAGCAGGATGAAGGGAAGAGAAACAAACGTGAAGTTAAATACACTTCTGGAACCCAAATACAGACGTAGGCAAAGTTGTTGGTAACGTTCCGTTAAAGAGAGAAAAACCCACAATGGTCACTGAAATAACTTGAAACTGACAAAAGTAATAATAAATAAAAATTCACTGAAAATTAACTAATGAAAATCAGATATTGTTTTTGAATTATGGTTCAGCAGAATCATTTAAAAAAACAAACTAATGAAACTGGCCTAGACAAAAATGATGGTAACATTAACTTAATATTTTGTTGCACAACCTTTTGAGGCAATCACTGCAATCAAGTGATTTCTGTAACTCTCAATGAGACTTCTGCACCTGTCGACAGGTATGTTGGCCCACTCCTCATGAGCAAACTGCTCCAGCTGTCTCAGGTTTGAAGGGTGCCTTCTCCAGACAGCATGTTTCAGCTCCTTCCACAGATGTTCAATAGGATTTAGATCAGGGCTCATAGAAGGCCACTTCAGAATAGTCCAATGTTTAGTTCTTAGCCATTCTTGGGTGTTTTTAGCTGTGTTTTGGGTCATTATCCTGTTTGAGGACCCTTGACCTGCAACTGAGACCAAGCTTTCTGACACTGGGCAGCACATTTCGCTCCAGAATGCCTTGATAGTCTTGAGATTTCATTGCACCCTGCACAGATTCAAGACACCCTGTGCCAGATGCAACAAAGCAGCCCCATAACATAACCGAGCCTCCTCCATGTTTCACATTAGGTACAGTGTTCTTTTCTTTGTATGCTTCATTTTTGCGTCTGTGAACATAGAGCTGATGTGACTTGCCAAAAAGCTCCAGTTTTGTCTCATCTGTCCAAAGGACATTCTCCCAGAAGCTTTGTGGCTTGTCAATATGCATTTTGGCATATTCCAGTCTCGCTTTTTTATGATTTGGTGTCCTCCTCGGTTGTCTTCCATTAAGTCCACTTTGGCTCAAACAGTGACGGATGGTGCGATCTGACACTGATGTACCTTGACCTTGGAGTTCACCTCTAATCTCTTTGGAAGTTGTTCTGGGCTCTTTGGTTACCATTCGTATTATCCGTCTCTTCGATTTGTCATCAATTTTCCTCTTGCGGCCACGTCCAGGGAGGTTGGCTACAGTCCCATGGACCTTAAACTTCTGAATAATATGAGCAGCTGTAGTCACAGGAACATCAAGCTGCTTGGAGATGGTCTTATAGCCTTTACCTTTAACATGAAGGTCTATAATGTTCTTTCTGATCTCCTGAGACAACTCTCTCCTTAGCTTTCTGTGGTCCATGTTCAGTGTGGTACACACCATGATACCAAACAGCACAGTGACTACTGTTCACCCTTTAAATAGGCAGACTGACTGATTACAAGTTTGAAGATACCTGTGATGCTAATTACAGGACACACCTTAGTTTAATATGTCCCTATGGTCACATTATTTTCAATCTTTTCTAGGGCTACCATCATTTTTGTCCAGGTCAGTTTCATTAGTTTGTTTTTTAAAATGATTCTGTTGAACCACAATTCAAAAACAATGTCTGATTTTCATTAGTTCATTTTCAGTAAATTTTTATTCATTATTACTTTTGTCAGTTTCAAGTTATTTCAGTGACCATTGTGGGTTTTTCTCTCTTTAACGGAACGTTACCAACAACTTTGCCTACGTCTGTATAATACCAGCAGTCTGAAAAAGAAAATTAAAACTAGAGAGCATCTTGTGATGGGATCACACTGGCCGTGGGGCGTAAAGTGGGAGGGGCAATGACAGCCCTAGAACAAGATGACTGGAAACATTATAAACTGGCATAAACACGGCCCAGGACTGGAGGGCATTTACTGAGCATCAGTGGCATCGGAGAGGTGAGGTGCCTGCGCAGAGCCCCAAGGATACTAAAAGACAAAACCCACCCTGTTGACCCTGCTGCTGTCTGGAGAGAGATACAGAAGTATCTGCCGTTGCACCACCAGACTACAGAGCACCTTCTTTCCTCAGGCTGTGACACTTCTCCACTCATCCTCATCCTCCATATATATCATGAATAAATAGCTTTTAAAAGGTTGTGTCGTAGAATGACAATAAACAAACCTGTGACTCAGGGTAGAGAGCGACTCACCGTTTTAAACTTGAGCAGGTGTTTCATGTGCATCACTCCCTTGCTGTAGCTTGCTGGTAGCAGCGAGTCGTCCTGGCCGTTAATGACCGACACCAAGTCCCACAGGTTACTGCTGCCTCCCGGAGGCTGGCACGGGACACAGCACACACAGATACGTTCAGAAACACACACAAACACACATGCAGCATGCACACTCACACAAAGAAAACAAGTAACATACTGTATATTATAACAATAAACTATGTTCAATGCAGTTTACATGTTGACTTTTCTTATACCAGCATTTAAATGTGTATGTAACTGTGGTAAATATGCAGGATCTGTGAGACACAAAAGGCTATTTAAATGTATGCATCATATGTATCATTCTCAAAATATATATATAAACAGTATATATACAGTATATTGTATATATAAAGTAAACTGTTTACATACTGTATGCAGGGAGCAATGAAAGAATGAAGCTTTACAAGGCAAACGGACACAACATGAATTGGAGAAAGTCTTTAGAAATTCTTAATATCTGCTCGTGTTTTAGTGTAATGACTTTTAATCCCAACTGAAATAAAAGTTGGACCTCTATGTCCTCATTCTGTTCTTTTAGTAAAGAGAAGCGTTTCTTTTCTAATCTCTGCATTTCATTTTAATTTTTTTTAAGTAAACATGGAATAAAGGGAGAGAGCCTTTTGTTGACTCACCCTCCGACTGTATTCTAAAGTCAAACAGCTCAAATGAGCCTCGTGCAGAATCAACAAAGCTACACTTATGGTTGAAACCTGGCTCTGGGTACCAACACACAGCTGGAGCTGTGTGTTGGTACTGAGAGAGACAACTGTGACATCACAGAACATCACCACTGATAAAACAAGCATTCAGAAGGTAGGTACCGAAAAGCATTCAGAGAACCAACGGAGCTTCTTGGCCCTGATGTCAGAGCTCAGCTTATCCAACTCCTGCTTGATGTCTCGAGACACTTTGCCACAGAGCAGCGGCGGAGAGCCGGGAACCATAGCTGTGTCTGCAGACACACACACGAGCAACATTATTATTAAATGAGGAGTTAGAGCAGAACACCATCAAACAGACGTGAGCAGAAGTCTGTTCTTACCTGTGTTTCCAATTATCTTTTCCCAAGGCTGGTTGGTGAGGATGTTGAGCAGCAGTGGAGAGATGAGGGGCGTGAGAGACCACAGCCTCACTGTACTGTCTCTGCTACAGCTGGCCATGGTGAACGGACGGTTCTGATGACATGTTAAACCTAAAGACATAACAGAAACAGTGCTGTAGTATGGCTCAGGTTTTAAACTCTATGTTGGCAATCATGTCATAACAAAATTCAGCAAAATAACTGACTGCAATACACCACGTCTTTCTAAAACCAATACGTTGCACACAAGTTGAGTTTAGAGCAGTTTATATTTCATCTGAATGAACTGACTTCCATGTAACTGACCTCATTCATCACATATTGTACCTGACAGCCTTCACATATCTGCAGAATTAAAGGACCAGTGTGTAGCATTTCTGAGGATCTATCAGCACCACGGTAAGGCCACCGTAGTTCTCCGACACGCTGGTGAAACTGCAGTAACGTGAGCCGCAGAGTGCTAAATCGTGGTACCGCCAGCCGCGCGTCTGACTGTTGCTCCTAAAGTAGTGTTATTATGGTTAGGATGGGCTCTGAGCAAAACCAACGGCGTTACAACGGTTACTCACTTGGTGGCTCACGTTACCTCAGTCTTGGAAAGGGAGGAGTGAGCGGGGGGGGTACTCAGTTAGTTGCAATCTGCAACCACACCACACAAATCCTACACACTGTCCCTTTAACAGTGTAGCAGGAGGTCTTCCTGCGGTTCTGTCTTACCATAGACATCAGCTCCGTGGTCGTAGACTGTATCTAGACATGTGCCATCTCTTGTGTCCCACACTTTGATTGTATAATCCCAAGAACCTAAAAAAATAATACAACATCTTACAATTTAAATACAACAACAGTCCCATCACTATGAAATACAGAAATACTGTCAGTAAAACACCACTAACTGTGTCCATCTTCACTAATGAGCCATTTTTATTTTGTGTTAAAGATGTTATCAGTAATATACTGCTGGCTCTGTACAGTAGACCACCATATATCCAGAGAACTAAATAGTTGCAGAGATTTAAACAGGCAAATTAAAAATTACGGAAGGGGCTTTAGACTTGTATAGTAAATGCAGAGATGATATTTAATTTGTTGGATAGGTAAATGACCTTTGTTGTAGGTAACATTAGCCATCTATTTATTGTTATTGTTATTGTGATATAGGAAATGTCAGCTGGCTATAGCATCACATTTACAAACATTAAGACCTTCTCTCATTGTTCCTTGTTTAAACAGGAGGAAGCACACCAATGACTCATTTTGTATTCAGTACAGATGTGAACTGATGTGGTGAAACAATATAGAAAACATTGTTATGATATGAAGTTAATATGAGCTGTAAGTAACAGGTGGATAATTTGAATGTTTCACTTGTTAAAAAACACAGAGGGTTGCAGAGGAAACGTGTATTTACTGACACTGAGCCACATTTTACTGTCAGCACCTTTAACATTACTGCTGGCGTCAGTAGGAGACAACAGTGTCTTTTACATCACTTTAATTCATCAACTCCTTGTTTCCCTCAGGAGGGAGGAGGGAGAGTACTGAACTCATCAATGTTGACTCAACTGAAGTATTTTAGAGCGGTACCCCATCTCCCATATCATCAGTTGATAGTGACACAAAGGTTCTTCACAGCAGACGGAGCTACTCGCCTCTCACTCACCTTTGTAAAGCTCTCTAATGTAAGTCCACAGAGCCAGCTGCTACTCCAAAAATAAACCCACCACCACCAGCATGTCCTCATAAACATGGAGGTCACTTTCTCTCCACTGTACAAACAATGTAATGCAATGCCAAAATGGCAATGACAGCTGTCATGTCAATAAAGAATTGAAAGATACAAATATATTTTGCTAAAAAATATGTATGCGAGATATATGATTAGACAGTTGGAGAGTTTATATGTTGAACAGAATCAGATTACCTCAGTACTTATGTGGCATATTATTTTAAACATCTGTTGGCCTGTTGGGATTACACTGGATAGACACTCACAAGCAAGAACACGAGTAGCTCAACAATGACAACAACACATTGACCACAAAGCAACAGAAGATAACTGGAGAGTTAGATCAGTACTTTTAGTGGCATTACCTGAAATGAGGAGGTAAGGAACCTCTGGGTTCCACATCAGGCCTCTGACAGGAGCTGTATGACCACTCAGCACATTGATGCACGCGTCCTGGGTGTAGTCCCATATACGAACAGTACTGTGCACACACACACGCACACACACTGTTGTGTTAAATGTTATAATGGAATAATGAAATAATGAAATAACTTGGTTAGTCCCTGTAAGAGACAAGTCAATCAACTTAAAAACAAATGATAGCAGCTTCTAGTCATGCGTTTTGCATTTTGGTGGTGGGGTGACACTTTTAAATCAGGGATTGGTATTTACATTATTGTTACACACAATACGAGATCCTCAAAAAAAATCTGGACAAATGAAAAATGTATTTACAAAAAAATAATAATAAAAGGGACAACTAATTGTAATTAGGCAAATGTTTTGGAGCTGGTAAAAATTAGTTTCTATGTCAGCTGTGCAAAACTTCTCTACAAAAGCCCTTCCTGTATTTGTGAGCAATGGGACTACATCCTCCATGTTTTCTGAACTTATAGTTTCCACTTAGAGTTTTAAAATGACACATAAATGACATGTTTCATATTGGCCAATCAATACATACAAGCTGTTAAGATTGATATGCATTATATTTAATATTCTTATTTGATTCCTTGTTCTTGTTTTTGTGCCTCTGCAGTGAAACAGATTCTCATTAAACGTCCATCTCATTTAATAAAAACATTTTGAATAGTGTTTATGAGGCCTGCATGTAGCTCTCTCTGTCTGCACTCACCCATCATCTGATCCAGAACACAGTATTCCCTCTCTCAGCGGGGACCAGCGGACATGGAATACTTTGGATAAGTGGCCAGTAAAGACCTTAAGAGGCTGATCGGAGCTGGTGGCCAGGTAGTACACGCGCACGTTCTTATCCTCGCAGCCTGTTGCTATCATATCCCTACAGAGAGAGAAAGAGGAAAACACATCATTATTAATGTGCTAGAACACCACTATAGACATAGTTGGAACAGGTCTGTCTCTGCCTTTCCTCTCTGTTCTCCTCATCTGCAGCCTTTCTCACAAAGACACATTTTTACCTACAATATTTCACCTGTTTTTTGTTTTATTCTTCTTCACTTGTATTATTTTTTTTTATCTTTTTCGTAATCCTGCTTTGTTTATCTAGTCACATCTTGTAATTGTGTTTCAAATATATTGTTGAATCTGTTGAAGAGACGTTTGTCTTTCAGGTCTAGTTGACTACCCCACTGAGAAAGACGGCAGATGGATTGAGGACCTACTTGTTGTTCTGGCTCCAGTCACAGCCAAACACGGCAGCGGGATGTTTGTACTTATGGAGGATTTTACCATCGATGGTCCGGATGATACTGTTGTCAAAACAGTATAAAACATGTCAGACTTTCTATGAAGCACAAATCTTGTGTTTTTGTTGTCAGGGGAGATGAGGACTTACCAGAATCCGTCTCCACTACAGGTAGCAATCCTCTTAGAGTCCTTATGGCTCCATGATATACAGAATATACCGTTCTTACCATGCTAGAGGAAAGACAGAGGTCGTCACTGCACACACCATCATACCATCCATCATTTTTAATCAGTCACATGTTTCGCTGAGGGTAGTTGGCAAGGATAGAAGAATCTTTTATAAGAACAAAGTTTCACTTTTAACTTGTAATGTGTTTTTTTCAGACTGCAGCCATATCCTAACTTATTAAAGAGGCAATCTCAAAGATTCAAATTTAGATTTAGATTTAAATAAAGGTTGTTAAAGGAACAGTGTGTAGCATTTAGGGGGATCTATTGGCAGAAATGGAATATAATATTAATAAGTATGCTTACTTTAGTGGACAATCACCTGAAAATAAGAATCGTTGTGTTTTCGTTAGCTTAGAATGAGCCGTTTATATCTACGTAGGGAGCGGGTCCTCTTCACAGAGCCAGCTGGCATGTTTCTACAGTAGCCCGGAACGGACAAACCAAACACTGGCTCTAGAGAGAGACTTTCATATTTTCACTTTTCTGCGTTGGCCAGCGTAGCTCTCCTACATACTTCCATGTGTAACCTCATCGTAGATACCTACAAACATTTCACACCGCACCTTTAAGTCACTATCTATCACTGAATGAGATATCACGATGGTGATTGAGCCTATGACCCACTGATGAAAGTACTGCAATATTTAGATATTGGCAGTATTATGAACTGGGTGAGAGAAAATGCTGGATTTCAGTCCTGGTTGATTTAGAACGTCTATTGAGTGAAAACAATGGAATGAGAGTAGAGATAGAGTTCAGCACTCTGGAGCTGTTATGTTGATGCATGATGATGAGTTTCAAGGTTTGAGAATTATGTGCATAGTTCCACTTTTTGTGCAATGAAGAAAAACTGTAGCACAGTATTTTTTCCAGGAATGTCGCCACAGACACCCAGTTCATAATACTGCAGATATATAAATATTGCAGTACTTTCATCAGTGGGCCATGGGCTTAGTCGCCATTGTGTTACCTCCTTCAGCAATAGATAGACTTAACAGACCTTTATTTAAATGAAAATCTTCCAGATTACCATTTTAAACTAAGTGATACACGGGGGATTTTCATGCAGTAATGATACACACATTCCGTTTTGCACTAAAGTCAAAGTAACCTCATTAAAGCGAGTGATGATCTTTCCTTTCCTGACGTCCCAGATGAACGCTCCATTACGAGATGTTGCACCTGCAATGCAGTTCAGGTCTCCTTCGAAACACACACAGACAGACAGAAAGGTCACTAACTGTCACATAAACAACAGATGATACACATTATTGACACATGCTGCTGGGATGGGACAAGAAGTCTTTTGTACCACCATATATACTGTATAAGTATATACCTGACCTGCTCGGGGATGTACTTGTCTTTGTGGGCTGGGATGATTAGGTTGTGATTATGCATGTTTGGATCAAGAGGATCATCACCATGGATTCCAAGTCCTTACTCAGTCCTTCATGGTTGTAGACATGTGCTTGTGTGTGTGTGTGTGTGTGTGTGTGTGTGTGTGTGTGTGTGTGTGTGTGTGTGTGTGTGTGTGTGTGTGTGTGAGTGCGTGCGTGCGTGCGTGCGTGCGTGCGTGCGTGCGTGCGTGCGTGCGTGCGTGCGCGTGCGTGTGTGTGTGTGAGTGTTTGTGTGTAGCTAACCCACCTGGAGCCCAGGACAGGGAGTAGACCACTCCTTCGTTGCCAGGGGAGGTGTAAACAGCTGTTAGTGTGTCTGTGTCCCAGATTTTGATGGTTCCATCAAAGCTAGCTGTGGCCAGCAGGTTGGGATCATCTGGCTTAAATTTACAGTCGAAGATCGTCTCTACGTGACCCTGGAAACAATATAGAAACAAGTCAAAGACAGAGACCAGGTTTCTTCATTCAGTCATGTGTAAGCATGTGCAGACTGTTGACTTTTACAAAGGATGTTATAGAATACCAAGTCTCGTAGGAAGTCCCACTTCTTGGCCCCCATGTCATAGAGTCCCACCCCTCCATCCATGAAACAGCACACAGCGTGGCCAGGAGGCAGAGAGAAGGACCGGTTCTGTGACAGGGTTGGGGGTGGTACGGCCTCGCTGGTGGAACTGGTGTGCTGACTTTTACTGGGAGAACAGGAACTCTGAGCTGTAGAGACAATATCTGTCATGTTATTCATGAAATGCTGAGAAAGATAATCCTTACAGTTCAGTGTGAACCTGCTGTAGAGTTAATTCATTGTTTCACTAGGTGGTCACAGGTGTAACAAG
This sequence comes from Sebastes fasciatus, assembly GCF_043250625.1. Taxonomy (NCBI): domain Eukaryota; kingdom Metazoa; phylum Chordata; class Actinopteri; order Perciformes; family Sebastidae; genus Sebastes; species Sebastes fasciatus. Next base: position 7,239,733 of record NC_133797.1, on the reverse strand, counting down.
CCATAAAGGTTTATTCTGGAAAAATATAATCTACCACTAGAGGGGGCTGTGAGGTGCCACTTAGGTGCACCACATTTGGTGAAAGTGTGCTGACGTTAAGGAAAATAAATATTGGAATGGCTTACCACGTGCACTAAGGGAGTGCTCTACATATTCCACTGTCAAGTCTCATCTCAAACAATGTCTTCAGGCAAACCAGAACTGCGATCACTTTTGACATGTTTAACATGTTGCACAATGTATTTTGTCTTTTCCACTTGTGTATCTGTATATTGTCACATGTCATGTTTCTGTTTTTGTTACCTGCCCATGTGACTACACATGTAAATTAGCATTCTTGCTAACTCTGCCATGTTTACATCTTGTGTTTTATACTGATTAATGTGCTCTGCTCCTCAAATCCAATAAACAAATAAATGAAATTAAATAATCAAATGAAGCCTTATAAGACTATTACTGCTCAGTGTTTGAATGGCTGCTTTATACCCAGACAGCGTATATTTAAGAAATAAATATTAGGGGACTTCAATCTCATCTGTGGTGCTTTGGAGGCCGGCACACACACACAGCACAAATCTGAAGATGTGGATTAAGTGTAAAACTTGCACTTGTAAGAATGTAATTTGGCACAAGATTATGATACCAACCTGCAAACAGAACCCCATGTAACCTGAACAGTATACTGTGGTATACTGTATGGATTTTTCAGTTTATACCACATTTGTAAGTTCCAAAAGTTTTATTCTAAATGTTACCTTTCTTGGCGAGAGGGGAGTTGAGAACATGCAAAGCATGAAATCCGGTCTTTTTCAGTTTGAAGCTGTCCAAAGGAGTGGAGCGAGACACATTCCAGACCCTCAGCACTCCAACCTGGGAGTCTGACAGAGAGACAGACGGACAGACAGACAGATTCACATCCATTCAAATATTTCAAAAGTCTCCTGCATAATGCAAATGTGTTGAATATTCCTATTGGTCTGTAAACCTGCCCTCTCAAAATGCATGGGAGGTATTAATATGAACTCCATCTACTATCTTTAATTATCATTGCGGTTTTAATATGCATCCCGACAGACAGATGGCCCAGTGGCAGCCACAGGTCCCACATACCCGCTGGCTGAAAGGCGAGGCTAACCTATAGCAGTGAACACATGAAGGCAAGAGGGGAAGCCAGATCACACACAGTGTTTACCTCCGGTGATGAACATGCCCGGTGCAGAGGGGACCCAGGCCAGACACTGAACCGATGCAGCCGCTGAGGGGAAGCAGAAGGACGTGATACAAGCCAAGGCCTCGCTGTCCACCAGCCTGACACCATTATGGAGGTTAGACACTGTGATGGAGACAATGTGTTCAGCATTTTTAGCAACTGTGGTTGCAATCACAGTCACACAGATTTGTGTAATAACCAGTAACTGAATGGTTATTTTATGGTAATAACTTGCAATGACTCAGCAAACACTGACCATACATTCTAGTACTATAAAATAAAATTGACTTTATTGTTCTATTTTGTGCTTTAGCCTATATAAGTATTTTTCCTCTTTTAAAATTCAATTCAGCTAACAAAGTCCTTGTTCATATTTTGTCCAACCTAGTAAATAATCAGTTGACAAAAGGTCCCATTCCAGAGCACTGACTGGGTCCTCTTCATCTGTCCCTTCTAATGACTCTGGACGCAACACATGCTTTTGGCCTTTACTCCCTAAACAAGAGAGGACAGACACACACAAAAAAAATTATTTCTATGTACATCATATGTTATAATTAGGCTTATAGTATATACACCGATCAGCCATAACATGAAGACCACTGACAGGTGAAGTGAGTAACATGGATTATCTCGTTACAATGGCACCTGGCAGTGGGGGGGGATATATTAGACAGCAAGTGAACATTTTGAACTTTGAACTTTGTGTTGGAAGCAGAAAAAATGGGCAAGCGTAAAGATGTCAGCGACTTTGACAAGGGCCAAATTGTGCTGGCTAGACGACTGAGTCAGAGCATCTCCAGAACTGCAGCTCTTGTGGGATGTTCCCGGTCTGCAGTGGTCAGGACCTACCAAAAGTGGTCCATGGAAGGAAAACCGGTGAACCGGCGACAGGGTCAGACCCAAGGATCATTGATGCACGTGGGGAGCGAAGGCTGGCCCGTGTTGTCCGATCCAATAGAAGAGCTACTGTAGCTCAGATTGCTGAAAAAGTGAATGCTGGTTCCGATAGAAAGGTGTCAGAACACACAGTGAGGAGCAGTTTGTTGCGTATGGGGACCGGTCAGGGGGTCCATGTTGACCTAATGTTATGGCTGATCGGTGTATACTGTACCTCCAGGCAATGAAATGTCCCATGAAATACACGAATACATGTGTTTTAATCCAAACATCGGTACCTGGCTGAAAAACAGACAAACTTCCGTCCGTGTGCCCAAACACCAGTTTGCCCTTCTTGGTGGGGTGCCATCTGAAGAGGCAGATATCAGACAGGAAGGAGTGGGCTTCTTTATGCACCGTGACCCCGGGGTCAGACCCTCCGTATGCCCAGATATACAGTGGACCACGTTGGGAGACAAATGCCACTCCTTCAGAAAAGTTCCAGCACCAACTTACTGACGCAGGGACACCTGGGAAAGAGGAGGAGACGCTGTGATACTTTATGGAGGGGAGGACGCTGCAGTACTCTATAACCTTAAATAAAAACCTGCTGTGGATCATCTATCAACCTTTTGTATTGTCCAGTCTTGCTACGGCCTTTTGTTCCGCTACGTTCCATACGATGAGCAGGTTATCAGCAGAGGCTGATGCAAACAGATCAGGGTTGTCAGGACACCAGCTGATGGCTGTTATGGTCTTCTTGTGTTCTGACATGATGGACCTCAACTTAAATTCATTGTACTGCTGATCCAACTGCAACAAGGAGACAGAGAGAATGGCAAGGAATCAAAGAAAGGGACGACAGCTCTGATTGTGTCCTATGATGGGTTAAACATAACTTCTGCCGTGATGTGATCTGATGGAACCTCTCTGCAGTAGTAATGTTCACTGAAAGGTTGTGGAGGTTCAGTTCTGTCCTGAACTGTAGGCACTTCAAACAAAAGGAACAATTCAGTGTATTGTGTTTAAAATGCTTGAAATAATTCTGTTTAAATATTTGGAGTATGGTTACGTTGTACGGGCTGTGCAGCACCCAGAATGTATGTTTTTTGGTTTACCACTGCAGCAGGTCATCCACACAGTGACCTCACATTTCCCATGACAAGAGATGAAAGTTTGTGGTATGTGATTGCTGGCACATAGAGCAATCCTAGATTTGAATCCTTCACCTCCCTCTTGAACACAAACACACAAGTATAAGTAGTTCACCTGGTAGATGTATATAGCCAAAGTAGCGCAGTAGGCGAAGCGGTCTCCACTAGCAGCACACACATCTTTGTTCCAGGGCTGACAGCCTGCTGCCAGCAAGCCCACCTGCTTCACCTTGGCCATTATCACCTAGAGACACACACGCATTATGTTACATGGAAATCATTTTACACAGCTTTTAGTTATATGTTCTGTGTATTTTTATATTCTGTTCAATGTCTTTTAAGTGGCTACAACTGATGTAAATGAATGGCAGTAACAATAACTTACTAGAAAGTGTTCAGACTCTCACATCGTGGCTGAAAGACTATCATCTGTGTCTTTACATTGCATTGTATTGTTACTCAGATTTAAACTAACATCCCTCATGGATTATGGATTGAATTACAGTGAACAGTTCTAGTACCACCAGAGTAGCACTCACAACATACTAACACACTGCGTAGGATCAACAGGCTGAAGAGGATAAGATGATTAAAGAGAACAAGAGGATTGAATTAATCTCTGCTGTGATTGGCTGAGACGGCTGCTTACTGTTACTGTGAGGAACTGACCAGAGACTCCACCAGGTACGGTATGTCTGAATGGTGGGACTGGACTCGCTGTAGAGTCCTAGAATGACCCCTGTAGAAAATTGTATTTTCTATTTTCTATTAGCCATCTTGTGATTTTTTAAAACCAAAACCATCCAAAAGGATCTAGGATCTATCTAAGAGAGTCCTTAAAGTGAATCCTTTGTATCTGCAGGGTGTTCCTTCCCCCCGACTACGCCTCGATATCCTGTCCATGGACATTAATCTACCTACAGCCCAAATGCATTGTCTTGATTTTCTTATTTCTGTTAACTTGATGACGATGTGACAACACCTGTGTTATTGTTAATATAAAATAAATACGATAAAAAGGTATTTTTGTATCGTCCTATTCCTCGGCCTCCTCCTAGTGCTCCTAACAGCATTAGCAAGATTTCACCGAGATGTCCGAAACATTAGTATGAAACCAATAGTACGCAAATTGCATACTATTTCCAGTGAAATATTACAGTATGCAAACGCTGGACACTACGACGGCATACATATCCCACAATGCAATGCGGTAGGGACGACAACATTCATAACGGACGTTGACAGACGGCTCTGTGACGTCGATGACACTTCAATTTAACTGTAAGTATAAGATTCCACTTTGCTAGGCGTAATATATATTTTAAATTAATTCAGACTCTCACAAACCGTCCTTTTGGTCACATGAGGTTGGCACGGGTTACCATGGTTACACCACGTCTCCAACCGGCAAGGACGCTCTCAAAAAGTGACGACGTAAATTACCGCTTAGTGCGACCGAATAGAGGTTGGTACGTAGAGCTTCGTATGTGATTTTGGATGAAGCGAGATTCTTGATTCATATTTGATCGACGCCGCCTAGTTTGACCGTTTGATCGGAGTTTACCAGCAGTGACTGACCGCTCGGCTCTGATTGGTTGTTTTCCTTCGGCGCTGTGAAATCTTGCTAATGCCATCAGGAGCACTAGAAGGAGGCCGAGGAGCCTGATTATCTGTCTCATGCACTACTGTCAGGATATTGTGACAGTTTTATCAAAATAACTTTTAATGATATTTGCTTAAAGTACTTCAGCTTTAATGTGACGGCTGTGACTCAGATGGTAGAGCAGGTCGTCCACCAATCGGAAGGTCAGTGGTTCAAGGACACATCGACACATGTCGATGTGTCCTTGAGCAGGACGCTTAACCCCAAATTGCTCCCGAAGGCTGAGCCATCGGTGTGTGAATGAGTATTTAGATTAGATCCTGACCTTAGCAGCCTCTGTCATCCGTGTGTGAATGGGTGAATACTGACATGTAGTGTAAAGCGCTTTGAGTGATTGGAAGACTAGAAAAGCGCTACATAAAAGCAAGTCCATTTACCATTTACCATAATGTAAAACAAACATTCTTTTTTTCATCCTCTGTGTCTGAATCGACCTGTATTCACCCTCTGTCTGAACGGCTGGTTGAATCACATGTTTTCTGATGTAGATAGCCCACAGAAAACTGACTGTTGGTGGGTTGGTAGGAACTCCAGATAACCAGATGTACACAAGCACGGAGAAAGAGAGCTTTTCATGACATGACAAGTTAAGCAATATCTTTGCAATAAATTGTGCGATGATTTTAAGCATATCAAATATTTCTACTATGTGTTTTGTTTTGATGATGTTTTGTGTTTATAATATACATAAAGTTGAATTAGACAAGTTTCTTTAAATTCAATTCATCAATGTGTCAGCACCACGGACAGCCACATTAAAGCTGCTGTTTTAAGAGGTTAAAGTCCACAGAATCACTCTTCACCTCCAAGATCGATTGTTACTGAGATACAGGTTCCTCGGAGGTTGTAGTCTACCTGAAATCCAGATGAATTAAATCGCAGCGGTACTCTTGTCATATGGTGGGATTTTCTCCAACACCGACACAAATAGGAGGAGTGGAGAGGAGACGAGGCTAAACTAAAGGTTTTAGATAACAAAGTGAGGTTTGAAGATGATGATGGTCAAAATGCTGTGGTGGAGTTGGTCATGGCATACTGCAGTATAGTGCAGATACACTTGGGGCTGTGGATTAGAGGAGGAAAACAACCAATCAGAGCTGATCTGGAGTCTGCCGTCTCTGAGCAGCTGTCAATCACTCGCAAACTCCGATCAAACGGTCAAACTAGGCAGCGCTGATCAAATATGAATCAATATTCTGTTACTGTAATGCCTATTTCTCTCCTCAGATGTTTTCAGAAACATCTTGTAGTGTACTGTTTAGCTGTAAAACTGTTTGTGATCCGGCAGCCATGTTGAGATCAGTTGAGGAAATACCAAGCGCTGCCCACAAGCCGGAGCTCAGCCAATAGGAACGCTCTCTCTCTCTCTGAAATGACCTGTGATTGGTCAAAGTCCCCCTTCGCAGGGCTAGATTTTCTAAAGCCTGAAAACAGAGCCATGAGGAGGTGAAGAAGTCTAGTTTTCTCTCACAACACTTGAATTACAATATGCTGAAAGGTTATTATGGAATATTTTGTCCAATGATGACAAAATGATTCTGCTTATTGCAGGTTTAAAGGTCCCATATTATAAAAAAGTGAGATTTTCATGTTTTTTGTTATTATAAAGCAGGCTTAAATCCTATAAATACTGTGAAAGTATCGAAACGCTCAATCCACAGGGAAATACACACAGTCCGTATTCAGAAACTCTGCATTTGAAACAAGCCGTCAGGATTTCTGCCCATTCGTGATGTCACGAATATACAATATTTAGACCCTTGACACAGATTTAAACGTAAACAATCTAAATGTTTTCCAGTTTATATCCTGGTTGCAGTGGATGTGAATGTCATCAGCTGACAGGAAGTAAACATGGACCCAAGCTGTTGCCTAGCAACGCAATTCTGTTGCAATTCCGTCAGAATGCGCTAAAACGGAGCGTTTCAGACAGAGTGTAAATACAGGCATATTCCGTCAGACAGTATGAGGAAAATAAAGTTTTTTTTTAACATTACAGCATGTAAACATGTTCTAGTAGAAACACAAAATACAAGTATGAACCTGAAAATGAGCACGATATGGGACCTTTAAACACATCATCATCAGCCATAGTAGGCTTATTTTCCGGTGAGCTCGGTCTGGGTCATTTTCAGGTGAAACAGGTGTCCTACGGTAATGTTATGTTACATTTTTCACGTGCAAATCGCCAAAACCGTTAACACACACATGATAATAATAATAATAACAGGCTGCAACAGCGTAAAATCAGTGCTCATCTGAGCACCGTTAAATCGCTAGTCTACCCCTCGCTGCCTGTCTCCTCTCATATATCTAGATATATGGATGTAGATGTAGATGTGATCAACAGGTCTCAGCAGCACTAACTAACCCGGGTGGAAGCTGTCTGTTATTGAGGCGCTTGCGTGTCGCAGATGTGGAGCACGGAGCGGCAGCTCGCGGGTACCCTCCGGTGCGTTCACCGGGATGACACTATACCGGCTCTCTGCCTCCGGTTAACGGCTCCGTGTTACCGCGGCTCCAGCAGCAGCAGCAGGCTGCGGAACTCGGAGCTCTGAGGAGAGGTCTGAGGTCTGTTTTTTTGCTTACCGTCAGTTGCCAGCTGGCTCGTGCACGACGGACAGCTCCCCGGTTCTGAAACGCTCCCTACTCGTTGTCCTGGGGGGGGAGGAATCAGGCAGTGATTGGTCGGCGGGAATAATCGATGTGATCAGCTATTGGCTGGTGTGGGCTGTCAGTCAGCACCGCTTCATGATGTCTGATTATATTAGTGGGAGTCATTACCTGGGTCAGAGCTTCATCCAGGTGTCTCATCACTTTCTGAAGTAATAATAACACAGTATAACACTTGAGATCCATTAAACGTTGGGGGTCAGTTCCTTTACAGGAGTGGCTTCATGTATTACTGCAGAACAACAGCAGGCTATACACCGATCAGCCATAACATTAGGACAGCATGGGGCACCCTGACCGGTCCCCATACACAACAAACTGCGATGCACTGTGTGTTCTGACACCTTCCTATCGGAACCAGCATCAACTTTTTCAGCAATTTTGAGCTCCAGTAGCTCTTCTATTGGATCGGACAACAAGGGCCAGCCTTCGCTCCCCACGTGCATCAATGAGCCTCGGATCTGACCCTGTCGCCGGTTCACCGGTTTTCCTTCCTTGGACCACTTTTGTTAGGTCCTGACCACTGCAGACCGGGAACATCCCACAAGAGCTGCAGTTCTGGAGATGCTCTGACTCAGTCGTCTAGCCAGCACAATTTGGTCCTTGTCAAAGTCACTCACATCCTTACGCTGGCCCATTTTTTCTGCTTCCAACACAAAGTTCAAAGTTCAAAATGTTCCCTTGCTGTCTAATATATCCCCCCCCCCCCCCCCCCCCCCCACTGCCAGGTGCCATTGTAACGAGATAATCCATGTCATTCACTTCACCTCTCAGTGGTCTGAATGTTATGGCTGTATATCCAAATAAAGGTAAAAGTCATTATCAATTGCCCCTGTGAGCGGATTACAGTTTGTTGAGCTCTCTCTCTCTCTCTCTCTCTCTCCATTCACTTCCATTGCTGGTAAAACAGGTCTTTAAATCACAGTTGAGCGTTTCTACTAAGCCAAATGAACAGAAAAACAACAACTATCTGCTGTGTTTTGGTGTCATCGATGGGCGCACTGCTTAGTTCTCTGCTCTCTGTGTTGGTGTTTCATCGAGAGCAGGGGCTCCTCCACATTAGAGTTGGACCGGTGTAAAATCGTTCAAACCGGTTTGGTATTAAGCCACAACACCGGACCGGTATACCGTATTCTACCACTAGGTCTCGCACTCAGCCGCCGCAACTCAGTGGAGTGGCTTGTCTCTGAAATGAGAATAGCTGGTCTACATTAAATCAGTGGGTATGGTGACTGATACCATGGACAAGATGCAGCATCATAGCCAAGCACCGGCAATGATATTCCCAACCGGAGCTCGGTAATACTATGACTTCAGTAATCCCCTCGACTCCCTCCTGGGCATGGCTCATTTTAGCTGCACTCTTAGCTTCCACACCTGGCTGAAGTCAACCTGTAGAGTCCAAAGAGAACAGATAATATATTGGAACAACATATACGGAGGGCAACTTATTAGGCAGGCGTCCTTAATAGGCCAAGCGGCAACCTCCGAGGCTGAACATTGAAGCCAACGCAGAAGTGCCAAAAACTGCAGATCGAATGGCCACTTGAGGTTGGCTCCAAAAGGGAGTCAGTCCATAGACCTCCATGTTAAAATGACCAATTTACAGCAGGAATAAGCATGTTTACAGCCTGGTACAAAAAACTGGCCTCCAGAGCTAATATCCTCTTTCATGACAAATGTAAGGGGGGTGAAGTTTAATACAACTAAGGCTTAAAGTTATGCATAATTAAGGGCATTTGAGTGACAGGTGGGTGCCATCACAGCTGCTAGCTGTCTGCTAGATGTCTCCTCAGCTAATCCGAGTCACTGAACTTAACCTCTGGGCCGTGTTTGTGATGTTGGCGTCTTTTGGAGATATTTTCATGCACATAGCCAACAAATAATATGGCTTGCTGTGTGGTTAATTGAATGCTTGCTGGCGAGTGTGCGGGCGTTGGATGATGGGCTGCCGCTGGAGGATCTCCGTGCACCGCATCATCGGACTTTGCCGTACAACCGTGAAGGAGGAGGACAGCGCATTATGGTGAATAATGTTAATTGTAATACATAATATATATACAGTATATATATAGTATACATATAAATAGTGGTTAGCACTGTCGCCTCAGAGCAAGAGGCGTGCAGGTTTGAATCCAGCTTGGGGCTCTTCTGTGTGGAGTTTGCGTGTTCTCCCCCGTGTCAGCGTGGGTTTTCTCCGGGTTCTACGGTTTCCTCCCACAGTCCAAAGACATGCAGGTTAATTGTTGACTCTAAATGTCCCGTAGATGTGAATGTGAGTGTGAATGGTTGTCTGTCTCTATGTGTCAGCCCTGTGATAGTCTGGAGACCTGTTCAGGATGTACCCCGCCTTCACCCAATGTCAGCTGGGATCGGCTCCAGCACACCCGCGACCCCGAATGGGATAAGCGGTTAGAGATAATGGATGGATGGATGGATATATATATATATATATATACAGTATATAAAAAAAAGTGCTATTTTATATCAAATAAATAAATAAACAGTTAGGGTTAGTCACCTTGCCGCGGTGGATCAGCTTGTGTGTTTCAGTGACCCTGTGAGCTACTCCAACAGGACACTGATCTTAGTTTCCTGATGAGTTCAACTGAGTCAGCTTTGTCACAGGTTAGAGACCAGACAAGTATCAGCTCCCTGCTCAGATTTGAAGGCCGTTGCAAGAATAAAACATTGTCGTATGAACCTGAATCACTTACCCAAACTAAAAAAGGTCTCACAGACTCATCCCCCCTCGGCACAACACAAAGCGCCTGGTCAGTCCTTCATGCTGGTAGCCTTCAGGCTCCACAACCAAGGATGACCCCCATATGAGAACTATTAGGACTTTAAGACCTTTAAACACACACTATCTGCCTTTAAACATGCACTATCTGCAACCATCTTGGACTCTAACCACTGGCGCACTTTACACTTACTTACACTATACATCCTATATACCACTTTATAGACTGCACACATGTACATATTACATTTATTTATTGCACATACTACATTTATTTATTGACGGACTGTACACACTATGTTCACCCATTCACTCTGTATCTTTCATATCTCTATTATTGTTTTTATCATTTTTGTATACCTTTACCTCTCCTGTGTTTCACTCTGTTTGCTGATGTTGCTGCTTTGACACCGGAATTTCCCTCCAGGGATTAATAAAGGTTCATCTTATCTTATCTTATCTTATTTTATCTTATGTGACCTGTGACTAGAGGTTACCGGCAATCCTCAACTTTATCCAGCGATATCTCTGTCAGTTTTTACTGCTAATGAAAAGAGAAATGCTCCCTGAAGTTTGACCCTGAAGTGACCATGCTCCTTTTATTTGGTTTTCATTTTTCTCAGGTTAAAAGCTTTTAAAGGCACCCTAAAAAGATAAAGATTGGAAAAAAGTAATATAGATCAGATCTGATCAGCTTGAACACACCTTAGAAATCATCATAAAATCAGTTTTCTGCAGCAATTAGGAATATTTAGTGCCTATTTGCCTGCCATTTTCAAAAAATGGCTGCCAAGGCCCGTCAGGGGGCCAAATTTGCAGCGCCCCGATATCTATATCTTTTCATATACTATAAACCTATGACTGTGCCAAATTTGTGCACAATTGTTATGAATATTTCAGCTTAGCTGCCCCCACTAGGTGGCAGTTTAACCGGAAAAACCTCAGTCTTTATATAGACCTTCCGTCTGTTATTGAGTCCTGTAGAGCTGAGGGTTATGTTGCAACTATACTTTATGACGGTCATAAAATAATAACATGGAGGCTCCGTATTCTAGTCTGGTCTGGTCTGTGCTGGTCTGATCTGTCTGCACCAAGACAGCAAAAGCAGCGGATCACCGCTTCACTAATTCCTCTCCACCCTTCACAATAAAAGCCCCGGACACATACACAGGATCACTGCTTACTAGAGGGACCGTAATGCATAGAGACGTCACTAACAGGCAACTCAACATCACAGCTTACTTATTATTATTTTGCAATGCAGTCAGAATATTTCAAGCAGTTTTTTTATTTGAATAAACAAATCATTCTAGAAAAGAGAATTATAGGTGGGTTGCTGAATTATAAAAAAAATGAATTTTAGAAAATTCTTGAAACAAGCCTACAGTATATACTACACTGGCAGATCTTTTTCACTATTTATGATAAATTAAACATTTCAAGACTCAACTCCAGCATAGAATTACTTGATATGAAGAACAATGAATGATACAGTCATCGCGTTATTTATTAAAAATATTCTGCAAAACTAAATAACCTGTCAGATAAAAGCACATTATTCCCCTTTGAAATGGAGTGTAGTAGAAATATACGGTAGCAGAAAATGGACAAATAAATTGAATAAATGCACTTACATCCACCCCTAATCCCGAGATATTAACAGGATACTCATTTATTGGACAAGTAACACATTGTTTTGTGTGTTTTAGGCCGTAGAAAGAAGACTAATAAGAGTAGCGGTCATCTGATAACAAACACTCATTCCACAACACACACTACACATAAAACCTTTATCACTGCACACATACTATCTAATCCACATGACTTATATGTTGTATATATATATATAAATTATATGTAATAACCAATGAGAGTTCGGCTGACATCTAGCCAGGCTGAGCCATGATATATGTGACAGCAGTTCTGGTAATTAGCAATGTGCCACACTCCTTCACTGATGTTTAAACTGGGGCTGATTATACTATGATGATTAATAACAGACAAGCTAATAAAGAGTATACACAGAAATATAAAGTGTGGAGCCGGTGCTCAGTGTCGTCCCATGAGTAGATCTATACTGAAAAGATGTCCCAATATGATGTGGTAGGCTATCATTAGTAGGCCTAGGTCTGTAAATCACAATGTGTTGAAAACAAGGGACACCTCTTCATTTCACAATATCTTTGGGTGGAATATTATTTTTTGCATGTTTCCTAATATCCGACAAACACAAGATGCACACTTTTTTTATATATATTTATATATTAGTGTTTTGCTGAATGAAGAAAGAAATACAGTGAATACCATAAGCAGTAAAATAACTTCATTGTTCAAGGATGATCAAGAACATTTATCCTTAAATGTATCCTGAACATAACACGACTTTATCCCCGTGACAGGCTGTAAAGTAACCAGACCACTACAGTACATGTCTTTTTTTCCAAGACTAATATATGTCTAAAACTGACATCTTGATATGAGAAACCATTCCCAAGCCAGCACATCGTCACACTAGGCTTTATGCTAAAATGCCAGGCAGTAGGCTACATGAGGGCAGCATCACATGGCCTTACAGTAATTATAACTAGTTATAATTATTCAATTAAATAATTACTATTATTAAATAGAAATGTGCTTTACCCCTCCACAACCTACAAGCAAGGCCACTTGAAAGCCTACTTATCGTAGCAACTTAGTCTGCAAAGCAAATGTTTTTCAGGACTTTTTAACCTTTTTTGCCCTCGACTCGTCAAAACAGGTTAATAAAAGTCAGTGGCTCTGGATTAGGGGTCCCCTCAATCATTTATAGTTTGCAATCATCTAGATCACCTTTCCTCACCTGTGTGACAAGGATTTCTTCTCATCAAGCTGGTGACAAGTACCGTCAAGGTCTTTGCTGTTTTAACTGTGCTTCATCAGTAATAGACTACAGGGAACATTCACTGCTATATGGTGATTTAAAAAATAAAAAGCCATTATGAATTCAGCAGTCTTCAGAAGATCCTGACCTTGAGATAGTACTTTAATATTTATACTAATTAAGCATTTAAGAAATACCTCCATACTTAATGCTCTTAAGACATGCAATTACAAACTGAGTACACAGTTATAATATACAAAATTTTATTACAAAAAAAAAATTCCGTCTACATGAAAGTTTTCAAAGTTCCACATTAAAAATGGCTTCAAACATTTTTAATCTTAACTACAGATAACTCTTGGTAGTAAAATGACAGTGAAGAAACCGCACCACTAAACAGAAAACAAGCAGTGCTTCCAGAAACCATACATTTTTTAAAACGTCACAGATTTGCTGCTGTCCACGAGTTTCAGTCCGTTGTATTTTCACAGGAAATTCATATCTAGCTGCCCGTTTAAAGGAGCAATGAAGTTCTAAGATGTAACAAACGAGTTCAGCAGAAAAACCGTTAAAAAATAATAATTTGGGGACTAAGTGACAAAATAAAAACTAAATCCCTGAACGTGAAAGGAATACAGGTCTGGAATCCTACAGAGGCAGACCAACAGGGACAGCAGGCTATACTGTTGGAATCATCCACACAAAAAAAGTTAAGCTGAACAATGCATTGCAAAATTCACATCCATTTAACATAAACTGCTTATTCATCATCATCATCATCATCGTCATCCTCATCATCGTCCTCGTCGTCATCATCATCGTCGTCATCATCAACAACCGGTTCTGCTTTCTTGGCAGCGGGCCTGCCTGGGCCACCCTTCTTACCAGCATCACCCTTTCCCAAGCCACATCTGGCTTTGTAGGCAGCAACATCCTTTAAAAAAAAAAGAGAGGGGAAGTTAATGTAACCTCTTGTGGTGTGTAGTTTGGTTGCGTCAGTTGAATCTTTACATGGGATTAATTAAGAAAACAACCATCGTCAGACTCATCCTTTAACTTATAAAGTGGCTTTAACCTGCTGGTACTATGCAACAATATCAGGCAATGGGTGGATACCTTTTCATATTTCTCCTTCAGTTTGCCAGCCCTGGCCTCAAAGGGAATCTTGTCTTTGGAAGTCTGTTTGGACCACAACTCGCCAAGCTTCTTGGCAATGTCACCGATGGAGATTCCAGGATGCGCCTCCTTGATACTGGGACGGTGGTCAGAGCAGAACACGAAGAACGCAGAACTGGAGAGAAAAGGGGGGAATTAATTAAATGTCAGAAGCCCCAGACTTCATTCCTGCACATGAAAGTAGCTAAAAGTTTAAATACACAGACCACAGTGTGGCGAAGGTTTTAAGACTTACGGTGGCCTTTTCGGGGCATTAGGGTCCTTTTTCTTCTTCCCCTTGACCAAAGTACCTTTAGGAGGGATGTATGTTGTCATCTCTCGTTCATACCGGACCTTGTCGTTCTTGGCCAAATCCTCAAACTTCACCTTCTCCTTGGCGGACATGGTCTACAAAAACAGAAGCGCAAGTTCAGCAAACACCTCAATTCTGATGGTCAAAAAAAAAAAAAAAAAAAAAAAAATTGTATACCTCCAGAAGTGTACAATATTGTGTAATAAAATGTCTACAGACATCTTGGAATTACATTTTATTGAGCATTCGTATGCAACTTATCCGTTACGTAGGGATACCTTCCCACTTTTAAAAACATAGGCTCTGACTCATCAAATTCAAGGTCTCCATTTAGCCATTTTTGCTTCACATCAACAATATACAATACGTGAAAAGCCATACCCACCCGACCCCAAATACTTATAATCGTATAAGCAAGTGACGCTTACCTTCCATCTCTCAGAGCATTTCCTGGAAAACTCTGCAAAGCCTACACTGGTCCCTGGGTGTTTCTTTTTGTGCTCCTCACGGCAGGTCGCAACAAAGAAAGCATAGGAGGAGGTTTTTCCTCTTGGCTTATTTGGATCCTTTGTCATGGCTGCGATTGATCTAGAAAAACAGGCACAAACATCACGTGACGCACACAAACACAATGAAGCCATTTAGTGGCAAAAGCGTCTAAATCTAAATCTAAGCTTGTAATTATGATAAAATGTTGTTTAACATGTGTCCTTGTAGTGTAGTATTGAGTAAGTTAGGTTGTTGTGGCTCTAACAGGCCGAGCAGACGGACCGAGGCTGTTTCAAAACCTCTAATCGGATTTCTGCTTCTCCGGGACAAAAAGACGCGACTCCATTTTGGATCTTCCCGCCGAAAGTTTAACTGCGCCAAAAGGCTTCCTCACCTAATATAACCTCATAATGGTGAAAGCTTTCGTGTGAAACTTCACACGACTAGTAGTCCGCTGTAACTACAGTGCAACTCCCCACCAGAGTGAGTCTGGAGCCAAAATGGCGAAGTCAAACTTTAACAGTGGCCGCGCGCAGCACCGTCATGTAGCATTAGCATTATGCTAAGCTACCACAGCAAATGGCGTCTGGGCTGCATGTTGAGGATCAGCAGCAGACAGACGGAGAGGTTACACCGTCACTGTCACCACATAATCACAGAAACACGCCTCAAACATCACCTTTTACAACGTTATATCACACACAACACAATGGTTTACATCCGGGACTCTGCAGGCAACGTTATGATTTAACTCACATTACAGTATAAAACACTTATTAGGTTTTAGTTGGTAACGTTATAAATATGCAAATAGGACATTTTGTCGACGGAGATATCATATCAAACTACCATAGAAAACACCCGGAGTGTTTAAATAACACGCTTAATGAGGGATAAACGCAGAATCTGCGGGTCTTACCTGTTCTCAGCTAGACAAGAAGTCAACGACTGAATGAGGACAAAAGCTCGACTGTTTTGTCACTCTCTGTCAGCTCGACCTAACTTGACTAGAAGTACTTCAACGACTCCGCCCCCTGCCAGCAGCTGATTGGTCAGATTGAAGCATTT
This sequence comes from Sebastes fasciatus, assembly GCF_043250625.1. Lineage (NCBI taxonomy): Eukaryota > Metazoa > Chordata > Actinopteri > Perciformes > Sebastidae > Sebastes > Sebastes fasciatus. The sequence continues at coordinate 7,223,526 of NC_133797.1, read as the reverse complement.
ACGTTTGAACGTAGGGTGCAAGAAAGACCCGGCGCTGTGATTGGTCGCGTTATGTGCTATCAAGTTTGTATGAGTTGTTTGTACGCTGATTGGTTGAACTGGGCTTTTAAACATACGGCGCGAAAACATCCTTTGTTTGAGTCCAGATCTGTTCATCTGTTGATGTTGTTTCTACACGAGACAGACAGCAGCAGAAACAACTATAGGTTCATTCAACAAGCTGCATTACAAGCAGACGATTCAAACGGCATTTGTTTGGTCAAGTCAAAAACAAAACTGCTCATTTGTTTTGTTTTTTTACTGGCACAGATGACTACTAGACTGGCTAGGACATGAAAATAAGACTTCCTCCTCAAAATACAACTTCATTTTCTATTTGTACTTGCATCTAACAAGGAGCAGTATAATGAAAACTATAATTTAGCATGTTGACTGAAACCCAGCTACATTTTTTCTAATTTGTTTTCTTCATAGGCTGGAACATGCACAATGTCAATATACTCATACTACTCAGGTGTAACTACAATTCATACTGTGCAATACTTTCAGGTGCAATTCCATTCAAATCACTGCAATATCATATTTCTACTAGTGCAATTGTGTTAATAGTATGTTTATTGTAAATACTGTATATATTGTTCCATTTTTTTTACATTTCCTTCTATTTAAATTGTTCACATTTTATATGTCTATCTACTTTTGTTTTGCTTTTTGCACTGTGTTGTATCTTGATTTTTGTTTTTTACTGATGCTTCTTGTTTCTGCACAATCCCCTTTGCTGCTGTACACTGCAATTCCCCCACTGTGGGACTAATAAAAGAATATCTTAACTTATCTCTTATCTTAATACAACAGAAAAAGGTAAAATAATTAATGTAGCCTACACAAAAATGTGTAATTTTCTGTCAATGAGCAACATAATGTTGGCTAAAAATTCAAGCAGCAGCAGGGACATGGGGGTGCATAATATCTGGTAAAAACATGGCAATATTGTTAGCCATATTGTTCCAATTACTATTCTTTCTTGGGTATTATTAATCATTTCTAGAGTTTGTTTAAGATCTTAGGTTTTCTTTTGTTAGGTTCCTTCACCTGATCTTGCATTTAGATCGGGAAATGAAGGGTTCCTGGTTAATGGAGGAATGTTTCACTTACTGTAACTCACCTTAATCCTAGTGGTAACTGATTGGTGTATAAACTGAGAAGGTTGCATGCCATATTTCTAACGCAGCTGAAAAGAAGGTTGAAATAGTCACACACGGCATAAAGTTGTCAAAGGGCTTTTACTTTTAGTCTGATTATGTGTTTAACTGCTTCGTATTTGTCTAATATAGTTTGCTCTTCTTCTGTAAAATGTGCCGCTCTGCCTGTCTGTCTTCAAGTCTGTAGACTTGACCATGTCTGTGATTGGTCACATGCTGCAGACACCACGCCGTTCATGTGAACGCGCTCATAGCCAGACCGAGAAACCCTGGGTTGATTTACCGAGGTTGATAACCACCGTTGTAGGACTGCTTAGCGGGATCTCTTTTGTTAGGGTTAGTTAAACCAGATAAGAAGAAGATACCCTGGGTATGTTGATCTCGCTTCGTAGTACAGGCCTCTGATGCTCCTCTTTCATCGCTTTGGGTCATCTAACCCTTTTTTGGTAGACATGGTTGATCTTGGCTGGGATATGCCTGGGTAACTATACTGTCAGTTTTCTGCACTAAGTACTTCTTTCACACGTGTTGTAAAAAAGAAACCCAGTTGGATTGGATGGAGGGTGGTGGTCAGACCTCAGAACCATTGTCTTTAGGTCACACATGCATACATATAGTAGATGGAGGGGGGGTGGGGAGGTGGGGACAAATACATGTCAAAGAAAACCTCAGCAAATGGTTCTCCTTTTGTTGGGCAAATGGTTGATTCCCCACTGAGTTGAGCCCTCACAGTCAATACAACAGCCTGAACAACAGCACACACTAAAAGTGAGGTTACCATAGATTTGAACCATTCTCTTTCAATGAGCCACAGAAAGGCAGTAATAATAACGTAATTTCTGCTTTTAATCCAACATTATTTTATTATTGAATAATACGTGTATACGTATACGATTTGGGGCGGCTGTGGCTCAGAGGGTAGAGCAGGTCGTCCACCAATCGGAAGGTTGGTTATTCGATCCCCGGCTGCTCCAGGTCACATGTCGATGTGTCCTTGAGCATACTTAACCCCAAATTGCTCCCGAAGGCATAGCCATCGGTGTGTGAATGAGTATTTAGATTAGCAAAGTTGGACCCCTGCATGGCAGCCTCTGCCCTCAGTATGTGAATGTGTGTGTGAATGGGTGAATGCTGACATGTAGTGTAAAGAGCTTTAGGTGGTTGGAAGACTAGAGAAAGCAATATAAATGCAAGTCCATTTACCAAGTCCATATGTATATCCCGTTACTGAGCAGCATTTCTAATTCATTGGTTGATGCGATTTACTGTTTGTTTTAAGTCTAAATTATAGAGAACGGTCTAGACCTGCTCTAACGCAACAACAACTCTCACGCTTACTAATTAACAGTTTTTTTACATTAATTTGTGTGTGGATTAAACAAACAGGCTACACCAACAATTCTAGTAGTAGAACCTCATGAAAATAGAGTTGAATAACACTTCTGGGAACGTTTGATTAGAAACTGGACATATAATTTATAAGCTTCATCAAGAAAGATCATGTGGCAGAGCAGTTGTAATGGATTGTATTAGATTGTGTACATACTGTAGCCTAATGAAGTGGCCAGGGGGTGTACATTTCTGTTACACAAAATCAGGTTTATTTGTAGTGCTTTTCTCTAATTTGTGCTCTTTTTGTCAAATCATTCATATACCTTTTCCTCTTCAGGTCTCTAAAAATCCTTCAAATGAAACAGAGGGAAAGATCTATCTTTGATCAAACTGCTCTCAGCTCAACATCAGGCCATAACCTGTGAAGACTTGTCACAAATAGACGCTGGTTTGACTTGTCATGACTTGTCACAAATTGATGCTGTTTGTTTCAAGTAGTCACACGCTAGACTGAGTGGGAACCACTGGGCTACAGAGTGGGAACCACTGGGCTACAGAGTGGGAACCACTGGGCTACAGAGTGGGAACCACTGGGCCAACAGAGTTGGAACCACTGGGCTACAGAGTGGGATCCAATGGGCTACAGAGTGATCTCATGCAGTGCAATCGACACTATAGGGAGAGGGGATATGGAGAGCCAAGACGTCTGAGGCTTGGAGCTAAAAGGAAACTCATGAGTATCTTACTGACACACAATAAAAAATAATTTAATGTTCATAAAGTTCATGAATCTGTCATCTCAAATATATTCAACCTCTTGTCACACAAGAAATCCGTTGATATACTGTAGTCAAGGAGGTTAAGCAATCAAGTGCATATTTACAAAGGACCCAGAGAGCGGCAACCTGGCTTTTAGAATTTCCATTCCTGAATTAAGACTTAAAAAGAGGCTTAGAATTTCCGACCAGATGTCCGTATTCACAGCAGAGATAATGGCTATATTATGGGTGCTTTGGCTGGTAGAGGACAATAAACCAGTTAATTCAGTCACATGCAGTGACTCGGCAGCAGCATTAACTTCAATAAAAGAAAGCAAATCCAAATCCAGACCCGATATACTGACAGAGATCTATCAAACACTATACAGACTTCACAGAGCAGGGTGTGAGGTTGGTACTGGCACACATGGGTGTGAAATGAGGAAGCAGATTATGTGGCAAAGACTGCTGCTCTTAAATAGAAATCGCCCTACAATACGGACCATTAGAATATACATCAATCATAAACAAGACAGTCAAATAAATGTGCAAGAGTACATGGAGAAAAAAGATTTTAAAAAAGGGAAGTCTAACTTCACAATACAGGAAACAGTGGAAAAATCTAAAAGCCATTTAGCCTGCAATAGAAACGATGTAGTAGTCATAACCAGGTTGATGGTGGGGGATTGTGTGCTCAGGAGTGGGCTGACTCCGACTGGGAAACATCCAGATGGTCAGTGTGAGTGTGGAGACAGTGAGACACGTCCTCACCCAGAGCAAGAACTACTCACAAAGCTATTCAGAGACCTGGGAGTAGCTGGAGGAACTGGTTTTAGCCTGCACACATTACTCAACCAAGATAATTGGACTAACATGTAGAGACTGGTGTAGTATCTGCGCAGTACTGGAAGGAATTTAAGTAACTGTTAAGAGGATCCTTTAATAATCAGTGGAGGGCAGTAATACACCACAGCAGCGTCTAGTCTGCCAAATCCAGAGAAGAAGAGTTTCATGTTGGCTCTACAACAAGAACCCAGGAAGAGCCCCCGGTCGTTGATCCCAACTTTCGTGGTGGCCAAACAGTGGTACTACAACTCCCGTGATGCATTGGGCCCAAAAAGACTTTCCCCCATAGACTTACACTGTAACTCAGCGGATCATTTGTTTTGAGGTAAATCAACTCCCCAGTACGAACACTCCAATAGCCCTTATTTAAATCATGAGGTTTTTAAGTTGTAAAAACGCACTAATAGCTGAATCCAGAGTTATTTCCCTTCCTCTGTTCATGTGAGTGAGACCCAGATCGAGGCTGGAGCACAAGCCGTGACGACAGCGTGACGTCGGGACCCCGTGACCCGGAATGTGACGGGAGTACGCTACTGCGCATGTTCAATGTGCCCAAGATCCGGGTACTTTTCCAGTCGGAAGTGGAGTCGTTTAGGCTTCATGCGCCACTGAGACACTTTCATAGGACTGAACGACGTTGTATCCAGTTCTCTATATATATATATACCTCCATGCGGCGCAGTAGGCGGCGACAGGCCCTTTAAACACCAGAGAAGAAGAAGAAGAAGCGGCTGCTCTCTGTTAGCAGCCAACGTTAGTAGTTGTTGTCAGCTGTCCAGCAGCTGTCAAGACAACCCACACAGAATACACCCAGTATCCGGGACACACAGAGGGACAGGGAGACAGCGAGGGACAGTGACAGACAGTGTAGGACAGTGACAGACAGTGTAGGACAGTGACAGACAGTGTAGGACAGTGACAGACAGTGTAGGACAGTGAGACAGCAGCCTAGAGAGACTAGAAGATGAGTGAAGCCGCTGTGGACTCGAGCACGCTCTGCCTCTTCGATGTTGACGGCACGCTCACGGCCGCGAGACAGGTAGTGTGTGTGTGTGTGTGTGTGTGTGTGCGTGCGCGTGCGTGTGTGTGTGGGCTACGTGTCAGTGCAACATCCGGCTCCACGTTGTTATTGTAGTTCTTCGGAGCAATACTGAGTTCTGCAGAAACTTGTTCATCTGATGATCTGATATAGGTTCCACCCTAAAGTTAGTTGGGGCTGCTACGAGCTACAGCGTGAGCACTCACTGGTATAATAATAATAATAATAATAATAATGTGCGCAGCCTAAAGTCCCATTTACAGTTTGCTTTAAAGGTCCCATATTGTAAAAAGTGATATTTTAAGGTCTTTTACATTATAAAGCAGGTTTAAGTGCTGTATAAATACTGTGAAAGTATTGAAATGCTCAATATATGGAGAAATTCACACAGCCCGTATTCAGATATTGCGTGTTGGAAACAAGCCGTTAGGATTTCTGTCCATTTGTGATGCCACAAATATACAATATTTAGACCATTACATGGTTTTAAATGTGTCCCTGTTTATTTCCTGTTGCAGTGTATGTGAATAACATCAGCTGACAGGAAATAAACATGGACCCAAGCTGTTGCCTAGCAATGCAAGTCCCTTGCATTTCATTGAAATGCACTAAAACGGAGCGTTTCAGACAGAGCGTAAATACAGGTATATTCAGGCAGACAGTATGAAGAAAATAATGTGTTTTTTGAACATTACAGCATGTAAACATGTTCTATTAGAAACACAAAATACAAGTATGAACCTGAAAATAAGCATGATATGGGACCTTTTAAATATTCAAGGTTGTGGGCAGAATAGTCACTGTGCACATTCAGAGACATTTGGGATGACCTTTCATGGTCAAGAAATCAGTGCTGCTGATGCTGTTGGTGTTTCCTTTGACCTCTTCTAACCAGTAGAAGCAGAACATGAATCCTGAGAAGTGAAATACATGCAGGTTTTAATTTAGAAAATATAGTCTGGCACTACATTTGATATGCAGAGGCTGAAGACTGTTCTGATTGTGACTGTGTATATAAGTATTGTGCTTTGTCCCATCATGTGTGTTTCCAGCGTGTGACTCCACACATGGCAGAGTTCCTGGAGAAGCTGAGGACTCGGGTTCGGGTCGGGGTGGTCGGAGGGTCGGACCTCATTAAGATCAAAGAGCAGCTGGGAGATGATGGTGAGACACACATCTGTACCTCTATAGTAGACCATATGTAGTATGTGGTTAGTCTGACACTCTGTTTTTCTCCATGCTTACGTGCGCAGTGATCCAGAAAGTGGACTACGTGTTTGCAGAGAACGGTCTTGTGGCCTATAAGGATGGACAGTTACTCTGTATCCAGGTAACACTGACGTGATGTGACCAAAGCACACTTTTTTTTACGTGAATGCTGTATAGTCAGAACATAAGCTTGACAGATTCAGATGATTTGCTTGTCCTAATTTTGGTTTAGAGAATCAACAAATAGGAATATCCCCTGAATATGATGGCGTTACCTCATGTGATGTAGCAGGCCCTGGGAGGTTTACTTTGTCTGCTTGCTGTTGTCAGTCCATCCAGGCCCATATGGGAGAAGAGCTACTCCAAGATTTCATTAACTTCTGTCTCAACTACATGGCCAAGATCAAACTGCCTAAGAAGAGGTACAGACACATCTCATCATCAATATGAATCAATAGTTCTGATGTACTGGGCATGGAAGGGTGCTTGGGAAGCTGTGAAAATGTAAATAATCATGGATAGTAATGATCTGGTTAATTATAATGTGTAATGTCTTACAGGGGGACATTCATTGAATTCCGTAACGGCATGTTGAACGTCTCCCCTATTGGACGCAGCTGTACACAGGAGGAGAGGATCGAGTTCTATGAGCTAGATAAGGTAGCATACACATTCACACTCTTGGGTCACAAAATGCATTATTTAAGGCTGCACTGATCAATATTTTAGGATCCAATGACAATGTGTAAAGGCCCTGATACACCAAGCTGACGGTCGGCCACTTTGGGGCCGTCGGTGGGCATCTGTCTAGTTTTTGAGGTGTGTCCCGCACCGTCGGCTCTAGTCTGCCTGTGTCAGAGTTTTTTTGGCCGATTCCGCCTATTGAATCGGCAGCGGTGCTCGTCGGTTAGAGAAATCACTCCGATTGGTGGTTCAGCTTAAACAAATCAGTACACGAGAAGAGAAAGACGTCTGCTATAGTCTTTGCGGTGTTTTCGAATGCAACTTGTCGGCCAAGACAAAGAGGACGTGAAGTGATGCAACAGTCTGCCTTCATCGCCGCTAGTTCTTTGATGTCGGTTTGGTGTGTCTGGGCCTTAATGTGAAAGGGGCAGCAGGCACTGTTTCAGCTAAATAAACTCTGATAAAGCCACTGACTGTACACTACCTGCTCAGCTAAAGAGACCGATATTTTCCTCAGGAGTTGGTGCAGACCAAAAGCAGAGCTAAAAGAGAGAGAATTTTGGACTTCCATTTGTCAGGAGGCCAGAAACTTGACTCCAAATAAACGTTGTTCCTCTGTGTCTGCTGGATCTGTTATTAGGCAGCTGTTTGATGTGTGTTGGTTTGTTTCTGCTCCTTTCAGAAAGAGAAAATCAGAGAGAAGTTTGTGTCCATATTGAAGGAAGAGTTCAAAGGAAAAGGATTGTCCTTTTCAATCGGTGAGTCAACTGCACTCATGACAGTCCTCCAGTGACGCTGTGTTAAATCTACAGGGAACAACTTTTTACTATTCCAACCTGGGGCGATAGGAGACATCAGTTCACTTGTGGCTGTTCTGTGAGTGGGATGTAAATTGACCACATCATGTCTTCTTGCCTCTCTGCCTTTGTTTCTCTGCAGGAGGGCAGATCAGCTTTGATGTGTTTCCTGAAGGTTGGGATAAGAGATTCTGTCTGAGTTTTGTTGAGAAGGACAAATACTCAACCGTTCACTTCTTTGGAGACAAGACCAAACCTGTGAGTATTTTAACTGCCACGGAACCGCAACAAGAATGGCTGATGGCCAGAGAACACACGTGATTCTTTCAACTGTAGAATATCAATACATAAGACCAGACAGACAGGAATGGGTTGCGTTTGACAACAAGTTTTATGTAAGTAAGTCGTTAGTTCCACAGTATGTCTATGTACATAGCTGAGACCTACAGTATACAGCATACTAATCATCCAGGTTTACACTACATCCCTTTCTCTCAGTTTTAGCTGGCATTTCCAGATTTATCCACTCTAGAGCGTTTTTGAAAAATTCTCTTTTGGTTTGGTGTTTTGGGTGTAAGGTTATAATAGTTTTGAATTTTCAATTAGTTTTTATTTCATTTTATTTTGATTTTTCAATTTCATTTTAGTTAGTTTTCAGAGTGTATCTGCAAGTTTTAGTTTAGCTTCAGTTTTTTTTAGTTTCCTTTAGGCCCTGTTCAGACCTGGCATTAAGATGCGTCCTCAGTGATCGGATCACAAGTGGACAGCTTTAAGTACGTCTGTTCACACCTGGCATTACAATGCGTCTCCACATGCGTCTTGAGTGACCACTTGTGATCCGATCTCACTTCGCCGCTCTATATGCAAATAAACACATGGTAAAAACATGGCTAATACAGCAGAAGTTGTGACGTAATACTACCGGAATGTCAGTAGTAATATCGTGAATTTGGTTACATTTTATTAAAGGGACTGTTTGTAACTTCTTACACGTATAAATCAATCAGGGTCGGTGTCCCATGCGCTCGCGTGTGGCTACGCGGTTCAGACTCAGACTCCAACGCAAACTACACGGAAGCACCAAAACCGCAAAGTTATATCTAATGAAGCCCGTCTTGCAAAAACAGTGTTGGCCGCGGTCGGAGGACGCTGGGGAGACCATAGCTTTGGTCTCCAGGGCCGGAGTCTCTGCGGTTCTCTGCTCCTCTGCCTGCCTGCTTGCCTTCACTCACACAGCGCGCTCGTTCTCGCTCGCTCAACTCGCTCCACCTCTACATACATCTACTATATCTAGTGATTGTACAGTGCACGTTTGTGCAGAAATAAAAGCTACAGCTCCTACAGACCAACAGAGGTTTCCCGTGTCTTGTGATAAAAGAATGTGGTCATATGTGCCCCAGACCAACTCTAAATGTGGTCTGAAATATCCGATCTCAATGCGTCCTCATTCCGTCTTGAGTGTGTTCACACCTGTACTTAGAGCTGTCCACTTGTGATCCGATCACTGAGGATGCATGTTAATACCAGGTCTGAACAGGGCCATAATAACCCTGTCTGGGTGTAGTCTAGTATGAACAGACAGATGTGTTTTTAACTAATTTGTAGTAGTGTTTTAGTGTGGAGGTTGAGCAGTTTTCTTGGTTTCAGTGTGGAGACTGTGTGGTGGACGCATGCTTTCTTACATACACAAAGTGCAGATTTGGCCAGTTTAGCGTGGTCATGGTAAGAGCTGCAGCTGATCTGTGAAAAGACTGAAGTCCTTCAATCCTTTAATTCTTCAGTGCTTCAGCCCTTGGGTTTCTTCACACTCCTCTCTCACAGAGATCACTGTTAAACCCCCAGATTTCCTCCCAGTTCATTGCAGATGTTAACTAACTATTTAAAAGACATGATTAGATTCCCCTAGCATGTGTGGATGTTGTTATCAGTGGTTTGTGAGTTAAATCTGAGATCACTGCAAGATGGGGACTCTCCAGATAAGTGACCGCTTCATGCTGTGCTGTTGTGCAGGTGATCACACCAAGGGATGAGTTGCAAAGACCTGACGAGGCATCACGCTGAGCTCCAGCTGACTGCCGGTCTCCCACTGAGTCGCTTCATCCATATCATCTGACATACAATATTCAAACATTCATGTTGTCAACACAGTATTTTGTTTTTGGGTGACTTCTGAAAAAAAGTTTCACTTTGTCCCTTCGAGGTATTTGTAGACTGAAGGTAATGAATAGTCATTTGAATTTAACAAAACTGTATTGTGTGATTTACAAAGGGACACATTACAGCTAAAATCCTGAGATAATTGGCCCAGGGGTTCCCTCTGTAGAGCTCAGGCACACAGACACAAGCACAGCAGGGTTCCTTTATCTATGCGCCTCACCCAGGTACAACTGAAAACATCACCTCTGAGTGTTTTTGTGTTTTAGGGAGGAAACGACTATGAGATCTACTGCGACCCTCGGACCACCGGCCATGAAGTCTCCTGTCCAGAAGAAACACAACAGCTGTGTCAGCAGCTTTTCTTCTCATGAGAGAGAAGCAGCAACTGCTCCTGTACACCAAGACCGACTTCTATCACAGCTCTTATTTATCTGTCGAGGTCTTTTCTCCAGGCTTCATGACACTAATAATTGACTGATCGTCTTGGTGTGTTTGGTAATATCAGGAAGGAGAGGGGAAGACTTACTGACTAATGAGAGGAGGGATTTCTGGGTAATTTTGGTTGGGTTTGGAATGACAGCTGTGATGTAATGGTTTCAAATGAATTGTATAACTTGTTTTAATGAGATTCTGGCTCTTGTTATCAACATTACCTCATGGTAAATGTTGTCCAGAGACTAATGCAGTGTCATTTTTCATCCACATGTAATTCTGACCAATCATGTTTTTAATTGTAAAAACAAAACTCAACTGTTTATGGTCTGAAATTGTTTGGATTTGTCATTCCATATACTGCAGTCAGTACCACCTGACTCTGAATGTGCTGTTGACTAAACCCGAACTGTGCCTCTGACGGGCTGCGTCAGTGAAACAAACACAGAGGACTCTTTGATTTTCTGGTCACATGTTAGTGTAACAAACAGACCTGAATACTGTCAGTCAGATGTTGTGGCCGGAGCTACGACGTCTTCCTCTTTGGATCTGATGTTGAAGTCTTAGCAGGTTTCTTTGTTCAGCCATGTTTAGCATCACTGCTCCATTCTGTCCCAACAAACTGGAACCATTAAACACTGCGACAGGTTGGAGAACAGCACATATATAAAACAGTGTTATGGCCATCAGTAGACAGTAGAAAATGTACACTTTCACATGGAAATATCACCAGTTAGTGGATCAATATGTTGTTATGGCACCTCATAGATATTTCTGTGAATGCATCTGAGAAGTATTTGTGTGATCTTGCCAGTACACAGTGACACTTGAAGGCCAATGAAGTATCAGCTTGTATGAAGATTCTGCTGTAAAAGATGTGAATTGTGGGAAATAAAAACAGTGTATATAAAGAGTATAATATATGAGGATTTAGAAGTAATGCTTTAGTTCTACATTAGAGCCCTACTGATACTGGATTATTGAGGCTGGTATTGATATTAGAACTAATATTATATTGGCAGATTGTTGATTTTTAACATAGATGCATAACCAAAAGATTTTTGCAAAAGATACCTGAAATTTGGTTATTAAACAGTTATTATAAAGTATGTCAGGGAGACACTGTAGATTTCCTCAGACAGATCTATATCCATCTATCTATACTGACATGTTTTGTTAGTTATCGGTCGACATATACTGATTCAGATCCAGATCTGCAAACTCACATGGGACTACACTTGTTTGTATGTGGATGTATCATACAGTATGTCTTATAAATGGAAGTGTAAATGAGAGCTCTCTTTATGAAATACACCGATGGTCAGTATGTTGTAATGAGAATCCTTAAAGGTCCCATATTGTAAAAAGTGAGATTTACATGTCTTTTATATTATAAAGCAGGTTTAAGTGCTATATAAATACTCTGAAAGTATCGAAATGCTCAGTATACAGAGAAATACACACAACTCGCAGAAATTGTGCGTTTGAAAAAAGCCGTCAGGATTTCTGTCCATTTGTGATGTCACACATCTACAATATTTAGACCATTACACAGTTACCGTTTTTTTCATTCTAAATGTGTATCAGTTTATTTCCTGTTGATTTCCTGTTGCAGTGTATGCAAATGACATCATCAGCTGACAGGAAGTAAACATGGGCCCAAACTGTTGCTTAACAACACAATTCCATTGAAATGCACTAAAACGGAGCATTTCAGACAGAGGGTAAATACAGGTATATTCAGACAGACAGTATGAGGAAAATAAAGTTTTTTTTTAACACTACAGCATGTAAACATGTTCTAGTAGAAACATAAAATACAAGTATGAACCTGAAAATAAGCATGATCTGGGACCTTTAAGTTAAGTTTTTTTTCCTGGTGCCTGAATAGTTAAACTGGAATTTAGAATTCATATTTTGACGGTGAATGTTAAGAAGACTCGGTACTGAGGAATGCAACACGTTTTATAGCAGTCCTCCAAACCCTGAGCATTACAGCCCTGAGCCATGCACACTGTTCACACCTCATACTTCATGTTTGTCAAATGTGGTCATGAAGTATGCCGGTAATAAATCAGCTTTTTCTATTCATTAATAGGCACTCCCTTCTCATACTGTAACACTGTGATGAACTGCAGTCATTTCAGTGTTCTAACAGGTCTAAAGCTGCTTGTTGATGCTTGTCACGTTGAATAATACGTCAGAGCCAGTATACTGCAGGTCTTTCCCTTTAACAGTCCATTTATTGATAAATCATTTACATCAACAGATACAGAACACACACACACACACACCACAGGCTACAGTGAAATGTTCCAGCTGAGAAGGAGAGGAGATCCTACGATCCTACGGGCTCACATCCACAGCAGCACGGTGACATTTAGCATCTCACACTTTTACCTTCTAATTAATCTTCATGTTGGCATACCTGCCAGGGCCAAATGACTGTCCTGTTTAACAGCTCCAAAAAATAATAAAAAAATAAAATATACCAACAATAAAATGAGGATCAAATCTTTTCTCTTTTTTTCTTGATTTGTCTGTATCAATGTCAAGTCAAGACATGATTTTTAAAACATTGTTCTTAAAATCTGTGATTATAAATTAGGCTACATGACAATATCTGTGCTAACACACTCTTTGTTCAGTCTCACAGGTGGAACACACCAACTGTCAGTTAGCATACAGCCTGTCCACAGCAGGTTTTCACTGTCACCTTTACTAATGTAACAATGAGCTCCAGTAGGTCCCAAACACTGATTACAGTGTAGACACCGTGAAACTAACCACGTTGTGTTTAAATGTCTTCATCTAAATGGGAATGTAAACAGTTAACAGATCACCTGAAATGACATAAACCATACATTCTCAAGTTCTTAAAGCAGAATCAGTCAAACACAGTCTATATAATGATACATCAGTTATCTGACAAACCACTGGACTTGATGATGATTCTCATCAGAAGGACTCAGTATGATTACATCAGTGTGGATATAGAACGTTGACAGGGCACTGAAACATAACACTAACATTCATATGTTGTTCACATTGTGTTCTTGTTTCCTGGTAATAATTACCCATAGTTGAAAACTGGTTCACGAAGTCTCCATTTTGACTGTAAATCTGTGACATGTTCTCTTCCGTTAGTGGCTGGGAGGAGAACTCTCTGGCGTGTACATACTGACCCCTAGTGGCAGATTTGTGGTATATGGAGGGGATATACTGTAGTTTTGGAGATCTCCTAGAAAAAGTTACAAGGGAAGATGTAATTTAAGATTTCATCCAAGTTCAGATCAGAACTCGTTGGCCTCCCAGTGTTTAGACTACACAATATCCTCCCCAGCAGATTTCTGTTCCTCCATTCAGCAATAAAGCTTCAAATGATGATGATGATGGAGAGCTGATCCAGGGAAGCATCCATCTGCTTTCCTCTGCATCAACAAATCATTTCCCAGAGAAAGAGTATTTATGTGACTCTGAATCAGCTTCTAATCGTATCACTACTGATATACTATCACTATTGTAGTGCTTTACCAGTGGCCCCTCCAGACTGTGGAATAGGTATGTTATATCTCATAGAGATATGACGTGACTGACAGCAGGTCAGCGCACACACATCTGCTACTTCTACTTATCTAAAGTTCAAATGTGTGACGGCCCTACAGAGAAACACCTGTTATTACTAGTCTCATAATGCATATTATTGTACACTGAAGAAGAGGGAAGACTAGATGTAGATAACTCATTCAGTAAATCTTCCATCATGTTGCGATGATGGAAGATGAAGTAAATGGTAGATTTGCTTAAAGGGATACATTTGGTCTGTCTCTAGGGAGCGTGTCGGTTCTACTCTCTGAAAGTGTTTCATCAGATTGTTTCACTTCCCTCATCTGCTTCTGTCTCGTACATTATTTCCAGCTGGTTTCATGTCACATTGATCCATCTCACAGTAGTAATAGTGCATTCCTTAAATAAAGTACAAACGACTAATGGAGCCCTCCTAAAAGCAGCATCCACACACAAAAAAACAAAACAGCCTTTCTGGCATTTCAGAAATGTCAAATTAAATATCTTTCAGTGCGTTCATCAAAAAGGTGGACTGAAAAACAGCCAGTGAGTTTTCTCCCTACAGTAACTCACTGTGACTCCCTTTAGACTGAGAAGGAATGAGACAACTACAGTTTGAAAACAAGAGATCAAATCCAGCGGCCTTCCTTAACCCGCCACAGTCATTCAATAAATACGTTTCATCATTTCTTCTTTCACCTTCCAGCCAGCGGCAGGGTTCCCTCTTTCCGGTCAGGCGGTAGTAAAGACAGCCTCATCCGAGTCTGGGTCCTTGCCGTCGTCCCCACTGCTGAGGTCGGCCACGCCCGACTCCAGGTCGCTGCAGGTGGAGAGGTCATCGGGGTTGTGACTCTTGAGCTGGGTGTGCGGTCCTAGAGGCAGGGTGAGATCGGGGTCCTTGGTCTGAGTCTTCTGGTTGGCTGCTTCAGAGCAGAGGGCGTGACCGTTGTCCTGTGCAGGGCTGCTGATTGGGTCTGTGTAAGTGGTGGGCGGGTCCGGCCCGCAACGCATCTGCCGCAAGTGGCTAGTCCTCCTCCTCGGAACCTCGATCTTCTCCCACGTAATTGGCTTCCCTGTCAGGGCTGCTATCCTCTGCAGAGACAAGAGAACAACACAATTACCTTGTTAACATTTCTTCAAATTACACCAACTCCTTCTCCCTCACTGACAATCCAGAATCTATGACAATGAAATAGGATTCATGTCCTAGTCTTCCATTCCCAGTGTGCACTGAACGTTTCAGGTTTATCACATTTGACTACGTTTCATATTTAGTATCAAACTAGTTGTGATGTCACAAATCTCTGCTCGCATGTACACGTTAAAGTCATGCTTACTGCAGATGTGCAGATGAATTCAGTCAAACATCACAGTGACGTAACAATTCAGACACATTTCTGAGCGGAAGGGGACTTTTACTAAAAGGTATAAACGTAGAATTCTTAGAGCTGTGAAAAGTAAGACATTTGGAGGATTCAATAGAAGTGAATTTAAATCAGTAAATGGATCCAACCGATACATATTTGAATAAGTCTGTGTTTACATCCATTTGCTTGTCCTACAGATGAAGTGGATGTGTTCCCTGAAGGTGGAAGGCACTTGATGCCAACGTTGTACTCTTGTTAAAATGAATTTAAGACGAACTGCTTTTGAAAGGGAGAACTCTGCAGTGTGAAACAGATATTACGTGGACAAAAAAGACATGTGTGTGTGTTTTAAACACTGATGGCTTCCCTGAAGGGAGAGCCAGCGAGACTGCTAACTGCTAGTATTACTGTAAACATTGGTTAGATTTGACATTGATTGGTTGTCTTCACACTACTGACTACTGTCACACTTTGTGGACACTGGGAAGTTTGGATAACTGTGTTAATCTGTATTTTTATTCTGTTCTATTTCTGCTCCATGTAAGTACTGACTTGTTATATATATATACACTTGAAGTGAATTGTGAGTATTCAGTTGAAAACTGGAACTCTTTAACTTCAATACCCACAAATCCTGTAGGATGAGGAGAACTACGTGCCTGCCTGCTTCTCTGTTTAGAGTGCTAACTCGCTCAGTTTAAACTGCTGCTTGGATGAGGGCACCGATGGAACCAGAGACATTAGAGTTTAATATGTGGCTCAGGAGGTAGAGCGGGTCGTCCTCTATCCCTGTCCCCCGCAGTCCACATGTCCATTTGTCCTTGGGTAAGGTGAACCCCAAATTGCTCCCGATGGTGGTGCCCTCTGTGTGCGTGTGAATGTTTATGTGATGAGCAGGTGGCACGTAGCGCTTCGAGCTATATAAATGCAGCATTTGGGCAGAAAGGGAGCTACATGGTCTCAGCTGGACTTTCTGCTCAGACAGCTGTATTCAGTCTCTTATTTAAACTCAGATTCATTTTGGAGTTATGCATGTTGAATAGGGCTTCTGTAGCGGGGGGGTGTCTTTGTGTGCTGTATGCCTTGTCTGGAGCCCAGGTGGTGGTGGTGGGCGGTTCCTCCTGGCGGTACCTCCTGGTGATTGGTCAGCTCCTCCTCCAGCTGCTGGGACTCCTCCCTCACAGCAGACAGGAAGTCGGCAGGTGACTGGCGAGGAGGCCTTGATTTCTCCACGTGGTTGTAGAGACCCTTCCACATTCTGAAGGAGGGAATAAAAGAATTCTAATATTATTTTTGTAATGTGTTTCTTTACATTTACCCCTTTTTTTGTAGATGATGTCTGACTGACAACGAGCAGGGGACACAAAATGTATCTGCCATATCAGAAAAATAGAATTCAACACTTTTTAGGCCGTTTTCTGCTTTCTGTAGTAACGTTTGACTGTTTTAAAATATATATAATATACAGATATACAATATATTGCATAATTGTATTTTAGAAAGGTAATAAATGCGTGGAACAGCAATAATTATTTGACCTTTTCTACGGTCAAATGACATGACTCGACACAAATTTGAATCGTCACAAAAATGAGCCATATGCACTACTACATATTTATCACACACTTCTGAACCAAGAATCCATTTAGCTTTCTGTGTGGAGTCAGTTGGTGTGTTTGCTGCAGCAGCTCACTTGAAGCAGTAGGGGGTGGTGTTGGGTCTCAGGACGCCCTGACTCTGGCTCTGCTCAGCCTTGTACAGAGGGTTGGTGTACTCGACTCTGTCCTTCCACAGCTGAGGCCACACAGAATGACTCCGCTCACGAAGCCTGTAGGCAAACAACACACACAGTCAACAACGTGACAATGCTGCACTGAGGAAAAAAGCTTTTCTAGGTACAGTATGTACTCTATAGCTTTATAATGGCTGTATGAAATCATTTACATTTTCAGGTGATTTCTGTCACAAATGAGATGTCACTGACATTACAATCACGTGATGGACGGCTCAAAGTTACTCAAAATCACGACACCTTCTCAATACAGTAACCAATGATCTAAATCTGAATCTTCAAGATCCCCTTGGCAATATGTTAATGTGAATATACACTCAGCCTGAATCACAGTGAGGATCAGCAGCCCTGTGTAAGCTCTGGACTTTACTCCCCTTAAAGTCGCTGGCATACGTCCAGACCCAGGAGCCAAGTTAATTCAGGACAGGACCACAAAAGTGAATGATTGAATGGATTATGTGGATGTGACTGTCCTGGGCCATCAATAAGGCCACACAGTGCTGTTTTCTGTTTGCAGTGGAACTGGGAAGATAGATGTGAGGGCCGTAGATGTGATGCCTTTTGACATATGAATGTCTGTCTGTCTCTATGTATGTCTGTATGTATGTATGTACACTCACCGGCCACTTTATTAGGCACACCAGTTCAATTGCTTGTTAACACAAATAGCTAATTAGCCAATCACATTGCAGTAACTCAATGCATTTAGGCATCTAGACGTGGTGAAGACGACTTGCTGAAGTGCAAACCGAGCATCAGAATGGGGAAGAAAGGGGATTTAAGTGACTTTGAACGTGGCATGGTTGTTGGTGCCAGATGGGCTGGTCTGAGTATTTCAAAAACTGCTGATCTACTGGGATTTTCACGCACAACCATCTCTAGGGTTTACAGAGAATGGTCCCAACAAGAGAAAATATCCAGTGAGCGGCAGTTGTGTGGACGGAAATGTCTTGTTGATGTCAGAGGTCAGAGGAGAATGGGCAGAGTGGTTCGAGATGATAGAAAGGCAACAGTAACTCAAATAACCACTCGTTACAACCAAGGTATGCAGAATAGCATCTCTGAACGCACAACACGTCCAGCCTTGAAGCAGATGGGCTACAGCAGCAGAAGACCACCCGGTACTAGCACCGGTCACTTTATTAGGCTCACCTTGTACCTAATAAAGTGGCCGGTGAGTGTATGTATGTATGTATGTACAGTATGTATGTATAAGTTGTGAGGCTTATTGTCAAGGATCTTGTGTTAATACATTTTAACTAGTTACTATAATAATAATAGCAAAAAGATACACCCTAATAACACATTAAATGAAGGGACATTAGTAAAAAGCTGCTGTATGTATAGTGTGCTTATTTCGGCCATAGGCAGCAGAACATTGAACACCTTTGATTTAGCGTCTCTTCAGACAATCCAGTGCTTATATGCTGTATATACTGTATGTCCTACCTCGTGCTTATATACTGCATGTCCTACCTCATGTCCCTGCGTTCCTTCTGACAGATGCCCAGGAAGGTCCCATACTGACAGGAGTAGATGTGTGTGTGTATGGCGATGAGGAAGCGCTCGTTGAACTCAAAGGCACACGGGAACTGCTCGGACAGCTGCCACACACACTCCAGAAACTGATCGATGACAGGAGACACCTCTTTAGGATCTCCTTCCAGGTGGGCGTACCTGCAGAGACACAGCTCCGTCTTAACGGTCCCATCACTCTACACCACACTCTTCAAAATCTATTATTTATTAAATATTGGACAGACGTAGCTGCATGGGGGTGTTTGCATGTTCTCCCCATGTTAGCGTGAGTTTTCTCTGGGTTCAACAATTCATCTGATGAACCTAACCTGCATGTCTTTGGACTTGGGTGGACCCTGAGCTGGAGGACCCGGAAGAAAACCCACACTGACACAGGGAGATAATGCAAACTCCATGCCATATCACACATTCTCTTACACGTCTATACAGACACCAAACTAACCAAAAGGGACATCAACTTTCTGTTTATCCATTGCCTGAAACTTGTTTTATTGTGATATTAAATGTGATTTTGCCTGGTTTGACCCATTTGGTTGGCCCTGTCTTACAAAACCAAATACACATAATTATTGTAATGATGTTGCTCTACAGACACTGTTGAAGTTTGTTTAAGTCAGACTTCCACAGTTACCTGTGGGAGAACTTGTGTCCGAAGGAAACCCAGTCTCTCTCTATCAGCACCTAGAACAGAAGAGAGGAAGAGGTGGAAACATAAAGGAGGCCAGGACAAACAGGAAAGGAAGGAAGGGAGGGAGGGAGGGAGGAAGGAAGGAAGGGAGGAGATGAGTAGAGAGCATGACTCAGAGATAAGAACTGAGATGGTCTTAGAATAAGAGTAAGAGATTGTCAGTATTGTGTGTGTGTGTGTGTGTGTGTTACCATGAGTCCTTTGATGGTTCTGTAGTATGGATCCAACAGAATACTGGCTACAGAGCAGGCCTGGGCCGTCCTGTCCCAGCCATCGGAACAGTGAACCAACACACTGATACCTTCATCAGCCACCGCCTGAAGACAGAGAAGGAGAGAGCAGTATTCTAACCAGGCTGTCTAATCTCTATGAACAGGCAACGGGACAAGATTTTGGTACCAGAGGCGTCCTGGTTTCCGTTTGTAGTCCAAGTAGTATTGACTAATCATGTTTGAGCAGGCTTTGGTTGAATACAGGTAAACAGTCCGTGTGGAGAGCAAAAGAGATAGAACTCATTGGCTGAAGTGCAAACTGGGAAACCAGCGGCTATCGTCTGACGATGATTTAGCTCTTTATTGCTTTAAAATGAGCTTGTGAAACAACAATCGGACTGTAAACAATGAGTAGCTCATCCTGCTAATTTCAACACTGATTTGTTGTTCACAATGTAGCATTATCAGGGAAAAAATAGGGTGTGTCGCCCCCCAATGTGTCGACAGTGAGTTTACTGCGTCCCAAACACATTTTCTATCATCTCCGGGACGCCGTTAGTCTTAAGCCCCCCCGGTACCTGCGGTACTGTAGAAAAACAAGTACCGTCACGTTTTCAGAATCTTGGCATCGACTTGGTACTTAAAGGTCCCATATTGTAAAAAGAGAGACTTTCATGTCTTTTATATTATAAAGCAGGTTTAAGTGCTATATAAATACTGGTAAACTATCAAAACGCTCAATATACGGAAAAATACACACAGCCCGCATTCAGAAACTGTGCGTTTGAAACAAGCCGTTAGGATTTCTGTCCATTTGTGATGTCACAAATCTACAATATTTAGACCATTTCACAGTTTTAAACGTAAACATACTAAATGTGTCCCAGTTTATTTCCAGTTGCAGTGTATGTGAATGACACCAGCTGACAGGATGTAAACATGGACCCAAGCTGTTGCCTAGCAAAGCATTCCGTTGAAATGCAGCTAAAATGGAGCGTTCAGACGAAGCATGAATACAGGTATATTCAGACAGACAGTATGAGAAAAATAATGTGTTTTTTGAACATTAAAGCATGTAAACATGTTCTAGTAGAAACACAAACTACAAGTATGAACCTGAAATTGAGCACGATATGTCCCCTTTAAGTATCTGTTCTTGTGAAATCCCCGTTTGTAACCGTTTCCATAATAGTGACATGAGGAATATAATCACCAGCTGTTTATGTCCAAAGCTTGAAAAGGTCTTCATTGACTCTTTGTTTTATTTAGTGTTCGTCTGGTTTAGTGTGTCCGTATGAGTGCCCGCCTGTGTGTTGGTTTGTTTCTGTCTGTGTACACACCCTGGCTATGAAGAGCCCGGCATCCAGTATGGCTTTAATGTGTTTGAGCCACCCAGAGTTCTCCAGACCATACAGGAAGTCAGTCATGGACGGAGTTCTCATCTCGCCCACTGCATGGAAAAGAGAGAGAGACATACAGGAAAATAGGAAGCGATGCTATCAGAGGAGGTCTGTGTATTTACCGATATCATCCAAGCTCAGCTGTTTCTCTTTCTCCATGTCACGCTGCATCTTTGTATATATTTTGCTGTAGCCACACGCGCTCTTCTTCTTACCGTCGATGATTTTCTGCTGGCTGCTCCTCATGACGTGGATGTTTTCGATGCCAATGAACTGCAACTTGATGTTGGTGTAGTGGTCCTCGTTCTCGTAGCCTTTACCTGCTGCTCGATTCGCCATGGCGTTCAGCTGGACCCACACACACACACACACACACACACACACACACACACACAGAGTACTGTATGTGAGAATATTAGCTCATATATTTAGCACATAGTATATTTATATTATTTACTGTAACTACACTTGGAAGTGAGAGGGGGGGGGGGGTTACCTTAGGCCTGGTGTCCACCACATAGATGTACTCACTGCCAGGGTTGGACTTCATCAGAACCTGCAGCATCATCTCATCCTCCTGACAGCGTCCACTGAAGCCGGAGAGCGGCTGACTACACCGGCACACTGCTGCCTGGATGACAATGAATCATCATCATTATCACATCACATCACATGTTTTATTAGCACATGTTGTGGAGATTCTTCCCCTTTGCATCAATAGAAAGGTCAAAAGTAAAAAAACAAAAAAAAACACTTATTTCCAATTATTTCGATTTTGATGATGTGGATAATTCTGCTGTAGACTCTACTTACTTAAGTTAACAGTTAGGGGTGAAATGGGACACAAAAGTCACGGTTCAGTATGTACCTCGGTTCTGGGGTCACGGTTAGTACGTTTTTGGTATGATGGGGAAAACCAAGAAAATGCAGAAAATAACTTCTTTTTCATTTATTTTGGAAATTGTGACATTCTGCAGTTGCTAATTGGCCATAATTCTTACTTTAACAGTTAATGCACTGAAATACTGATATATTGTCAATAAAACATGAATAAATCACAAAAATCAGGTCTGTAATATTATGTAAATGTAACCCAGTTTCCCTCCGTGGATCAATAAAGTGGTTCTGATTGTGTAATGCTCCATCATCACACTCTGGCCGATCGATCATTCCTGAACTGAACTGCAGCTTGTGCTCATTTATACAACAAACTGACTGAATAACACACATGAAGACACATTGTAGCGGCGCTTAGAACACTTTGACCATAAGTTTTAATTCTGTATTGTTTAAGATGGAGCATGGTCGCATACGCAGTGATAAACACTATAGCATCAGTTACTTTGGCTTGGTGTGAATCTGCAGTAGGAGGCTGCCTGAATCGACACATTCAGGCGATGCAGTCGTAAATTAAATGTTTGAAGTGCGTCCACAGATTTACACAACTTTAGTTTAACAGTGCCGGCACAACAGACTGACACACAAATCGTTGCCCATTGAGCTCGATTAATCCGGCAAGGTAACAATACAATACGAGAACAACTGGTGCGTTGCCAAAACTTTCCGGGTAAAACTGGCGCTCCAGAATTTTGTTCCGCGTGTGCGAGCGATCGACATAAACAGCTGTTTGGGTCACAGGGCGTACCGAAAGGATGTCGCCCATCGGACCGAATGTCCTGTACCAAACGCTTCAATACAATTACACGTATTGTTACACCCCTTAACAGTCCAATCTTCCAAAACATATTTTCTTCCTGTGCGTGTGTGTGTGTGCATCACACTGACCAGTGTGTCCTGGTGGAAGTAGGACAGAGCGGGAAATCGTCCTCGACTCCTGAACCTTGAGCTGCCCACGATGACAGCAGGTGTGGCCATCTTTGGAACAAACAGCTCTGATGGGTACGTATCACACACCTGGGAGAGGACACACCAGTGCAACAGACAACAACAACACAGCTCTATCAGATTTATAAGGCGTTTTATAGGATCAATTCATTTTTGATTTGGGTCTTTTCATGGGATTTGTTGACAATAACAAAATACAGAATATTGCCAAACTTCATCAATAAAGTCATAACTGTATTATAGTGCTGTGGTGTTATGTACATATGTATATTCTTAACTATTGAAGACATTTCAGACATGGTTTTACAGTACTCTACGTTAATATTGTCCACTTATGGCAAGACATGGATGGGCAGTCATGTGGACGTTAGGAGTGTTTATTCCAAACCAACATCAGCAGCATCACTTTGTGTTAGCGAAGGGCGAAGCTGATGGTGGAATCACCTGTTGTAATGACAACACTTTAAAGGAAAAGTTCAACATTTTGGGAAATACGCTTATTGGCTTTCTTGCTGAGAGGTAGAAGATCAAAACCACTCTCATACGAGCTGTACGCTAAATATGAAGCTACCACCAGTAGCTTAGCTTAGCTCAAAGCCTGCAAACAGGGGTAAATTTGTCTACCAGCACCTCTACAGCTCACTTACTAACATGTTACATCTCTGCATTGATAGTCAGTGGTGTCTATAATGTGAATTCCTGGATATTAAATGTTCATGTGCAATTTTCTGTAGTGGTCCCAGTAATATTTGTTCTTAAAGTGTACTGAAGTAGCACATCACATGACGTGGTTAAGATATGTTGGAGTCAAACCTCTTCCATCCCTATGTTCAATCCATGTCCCCTCACTGTCTATCAAGGTATACAAACAGTAATATACTGTTTTTCAGTGACAGTATTAACTATGTTTTTTAACAAGCTAGGTAAGCACACCCACAGCCTAACTGTACCTATGCTATCATGTTAATTTAGGTTACATCATTTTACTGTCTAGATAATATGAACATAGTCATATAGTCGAGCTAGCTTAGGTGACTAAACGCCTGCCCTGATGACCTACCCAGTCTGCTTTTCTATTCTATGGAAAATATCGTTGCCAAGGCAAAATGTTACCAGCGGAAACACCGCCACGCCTATTCTTTTTGAGAGAGCCAATGGGGAAGCGCCAACACTCGACCGACCAATGGTGTAACTGCATCACTCACTCACTCGGTCAAGGACAGACTTTGGCGTTTATAGGGCTGCATAAGCAGTTAGTTGTAGTATCTTATCTATGCCCTTGTAAATGCCCTGTATACAAGGCACTTAACATGAGAGCCATACAGTATAATATTAGTCATGGCTTTAGCGGAGGTACAACTTCACTTCAGCTCCATCCTGTTTTATGAGAAACATCTTTCATCTCTAACACTATCTAATCCAGCATGAAGCTACCCTTCCTGTCTTAAAGCTGTAGTAAGCAGAATGTTTTTGGTCTCACTGAGCAAAAATCCCATAATAACCTTTCAGTTTATTGTAATTCAAGTGTTCTGAGAGAAAACTTCTGCACCTCCTCATGGCTCTGTTTTCAGACTTTAGAAAATCTAGCCCGTGACCAGAGACTTTACCCAATCACAGGTCATTTCAGAGAGCGAGCGTTCCTATTGGCTGTGCTCCGGCTGGTGGGCGGTGCTTGGTATTTCCTCAACAGATCTCAACAGAAATCTCAACATTGGATAAAGCCAGGTTCAAAATTCTTGTTTCATTTTGTTGTCATATTACAGTCAATGGTTTTTACAGGGGGAATTATGGATATCTCTTTTTATCACTCCATAAATCAGAAAATACTGTCAACAGCCATAAAAAAAAAAATCCATTTTAGCCAATGTTTTTAGGAATAAAATGTTCTATAAAAAATCAGGCTATGAATGATATATGAACAAACCTCTGTGTAAAAACCTTCAGAATATAGATAGGAATGAAACTGGAGAGTTTGGTGGATATAAGTGCTGCTGAAGTGGAGATTTCTGCCTCAGAAAAACCTCATTTTGAGAAAAAGTAACAAATAGACTGACCCTGTATTCGCTGTTGGCCGCTGTAGCAACCCACAAGTTATTAGGAACTCCCATCCTCTTGTAGTCGGCCGTGAGGTCTATGAAGCTCCAGGACTCTTCTCTCTCCACTTTGTTCGCATTGGGATTAAAGGACAGGCAGTACAGCTCACTGTACTTCTCTGAGAGGGGAGAGGAGGAGAGGAGAGAGGAGAGGAGAGGAGAGGAGAGGAGAGGAGAGGAGAGGAGAGGAGAGGAGAGGAGAGAAGGACCCATGAATAATTTTAAATCAGTATCTTATATGTAAAAGCACTACACTAACACACCCGTTCATGACACCTTGCCAGAGGAGTGTTTTCTGTGCATGAAATCACTTGAACACACATTTAACCACTTACATAATACATAAATACACACACACACACACACACACACACACACACACCTGGTCGTGACAATCTGACCAATGAGGTGTGGACGTCCAAACAGTCTCTCTCTTGCTGAATGAGGATCTGGAAGACCCGGAAGTCCTTGCAACGCAGGATCAGCTGACTTCCTGCGGGGATGGTGGGTGGCCTCTCCACACTGCTCACCATACTGTGCAACACCTGAAGCACACACGACACATACACACACACCTGTCCTATTACCCACTGTGGACATTCTTTACCCGACATAAAGAGGTGCACACAAACAAGTTTTATAATGTGTACAGACGTTAGTGGAATCTAATCAGGACTATAATGAAACCAGCAGTCACATTATTGTGTAATCTGTCTTGTGAGCTAAAAAATTGAGGAAGGAATGTCAACATCGGTTTATGGGGAAGCTCCTGGGCTTTTCTCACAGGAAGTGGATGCCGTGTGGTGAGGAAGAAGAAGAAGAAGAAGAAGAAGAAGAAGAAGAAGAAGAAAAAGGTTGTTTTCGCAGTTGTTTTTTTACACAAACTAACTGTAATCTGTCTTCTTTGTTCCTGCTCATCCATTAGACTGTCTGTGCCTGTTGGGTGATATCTGACACCCCTGGATGATGCCCATGTTATCTAGTCAGGTCCAGAGGGACAGGGCACAGTGTCCTCCACCACCTCCTGCAGGACATTCTGGAAACTCAGCACTCACACAGTGATGAGGTAATACCAACTCTTTCTAAAGGCTGGGGTGACTTTCATTAACAAATATACGAACATGCCAGATGAAGATCTCCCTGTGCTCGACTCAAACCATACTGAAGCTCAACAACACCCAGCTTCCTAGTACACTGAAATGTATTTTAGCTGATATTTTTTTCAAGAATGACAATCTCATGTCGGAGATCATTTCTATCTAAGTAATAAACAAAAGTATTTCCTGGCTTTGAATTGGAACATCTTTAGCAGTGACTTACACGTAACATTTGAACACTGCTTGATGTTGCCAATTCTTCAAACAGTCAGTTTAACAGTTTCAAATAATAGAAACACATATTTTGACATCTTGCTTAGAGCAACAATTTTCATATTTCTGTACGTGACACAACACATGATGAAATGAGTGTGAGTGCCGCTGTCCAGATGGTTTAACTGTCAAACAAATGCTTCTCTGCAGATCCTATTTCTGTCACAACATGTCTTCATATTGTCTTTCACTTTCAGTTACAGATCTGTCTGCATGTCTGTTGGATGTTGTCTGATCTGAACTATCCATATTCATTTCAGCCTACATTAAATCAGTTTCCCCATTCACTACAGTATTTGTCTTCTACATTCTGCTTTTTTTCTGCTTTGCTGTTGGACTACATGTAAAGGGTAAAATGTATTTTTTTCTGTTCTGTATAGTACACTTCACCACTACATATCTAGAAAGAGGCAGATATTCTGTTTCTTGGTGGATATATGGATGGATAGAGGAATATTTGAAAGCAGGTTATTCAGTGGCATAGGAACAGCCAGAGTAAGACCGGGGTATGAGTCAGCAAAGTAAGAGAGAAAGCCAGGATTCCCTTTAAAGACGAGACTATCTGATATCTCTAGCAGACTGTTGTGTGACGATGAAGAGAAATACAGTGTCCATATTATCAATACCTATGAATTAAATGTATCCACCTTGACTATGACATGGCTCAAGTGTAAAGGTAGTTAGTGCTCAGGACAGGTGTAGCACTCTGCTTCCAGCTTACCCAGGTCTCCTTGCGTGTCTCAGGGTTGTTCTCTACAAAGATGGTGTGTGTGGCAGAGAGGTAGAGAGTCCCAACGCTGGCCTTTCTCTGTCCTATCGACCGGTCCACGAGACGCACATTTTCCACCTACCAGAGGAAACACGCACAAAATATCAGAGATGGAAAAAAATACACAGATCAAACATGACAAATAGTTAGGCAGTAGCTCAGTCCGTAGGGACTTGGCTTAGGAACCGGAGGGTCACCGGTTCAAGAGAGATACCAGTTTGCCCCTTGGGCACTGCCGAGGTGCCCTTGAGCAAGGCACCAAACCCTCAACTGCTTGGGGCGCCTGTCAGGGGCAGCCTGTGTGTACTATGTCAAATATAACAGAGTGAAAATATTGAATTTCCCCTCGGGGATTAATAAAGTGCCTTTCTTCTTCTTCTCCTCTTCACTCACCAAGACACGCACATAAACACAACACAGACTGTTGAACAGACATGACTCAGCAGATTTCGATGTTTACTGAATGAGCTCAATGAATGTCAAGGTCATTCAGTAAGAGTCAGCACATAACAACTAGTTATGAGGATTTGTTACTGTGATGCAGTTAAGTTATCATTACAGTGTCTGCATCTATTAACTAATGTATGGTATGCATGCCCCATTAACTATTGTATATCCATTAGAAACACCATCAGACCGGAGTGATGTGGTAATGAGGAGGATTGATGGCCAGGTTGGCAGACAGCAGCACAATGCTGCATCATGGTACTGCTAGCACTCTAGGACTTTAAATGTCCTGTAGGTGTGAATGAATGGCTGTCTGTCTCTGTGTGTCAGCGGGACACCTGTCCAGGAGGATGTCCCCCGCCTTCACTCAATGTCAGCTGGGATCGGCTCCAGATCGGTTACAGATAATGGATGGATGGATGGATAGATGGATGGATAGATGGATAGATAGATAGATGGATAGATGGATAGATGGATGGATAGATGGATAGATAGATAGATGGATAGATGGATAGATGGATGGATAGATGGATAGATAGATAGATGGATAGATGGATAGATGGATGGATAGATGGATAGATGGATAGATAGATGGATGGATGGATAGATAGATGGATGGATAGATGGATAGATGGATATATGGATGGATAGATGGATGGATAGATGGATAGATGGATAGATGGATATATGGATGGATAGATAGATGGATAGATGGATGGATAGATAGATGGATAGATGGATAGATGGATGGATAGATGGATAGATGGATAGATGGATAGATAGATAGATGGATAGATAGATAGATGGATAGATAGATAGATGGATAGATGGATAGATGGATGGATAGATGGATGGATATATGGATGGATAGATGGATAGATAGATAGATGGATAGATGGATAGATGGATAGATAGATAGATGGATAGATAGATAGATGGATAGATAGATAGATGGATAGATGGATAGATGGATGGATAGATGGATGGATATATGGATGGATAGATGGATAGATAGATGGATGGATAGATG